>NW_019421487.1:0-981 GCF_000390285.2 Anoplophora glabripennis
TTTAGATCGTTGGTCGGTATGTCCATCAGGATGTCGGTACAAGCGTTTTGGATGGCTACAACGTCCACAAATTACTTTCCTTTCATCGGAAAATGTATTTTTTCGAAAAGGTAAAAGTCTTATGGTGCCAAATCCGGCGAATAAGGGGAGTGATTAACAGTTAAAATGCGATTTTTGTCAAAAACTCGGTCACAAGTGTCCATCGATAAGATAGCAGATGCAGCAAACGCCAACTTCCCAAAAATACAATGAAAATAAACGGAGTTGAGGAATATTAGCTTTATTTCTGCAAATTCTCGTATGTCAATTTAAACTAACAAACTTTGTGTACGTTCATACGAATTTTTCGGTCAAATAGTCACCTGTAGAATTTTGCTGGCGGAATATTACAGCACCCTGTATACCGTAAACACATAATAAAATATATAATGGGAGAAACATGAAGGACGTCTCGATGTAACGAGGATAATGCCTTGACCCGGTTCTATGCAAATCTATGCATTATTAATATGTGACTTGCGCTGTGAAATTATTCACAAGGAGCCAACAGAGTATTGAAGAAAAACGTAATAGAATTATTGCATTTGTATTTGCATAATTATTTATTTTTTCAAAGGGTTATTGGCAAGATTACGAGATTTTATAATAGAAATACGATTTATTTCATAACCTGTTTACAGAAGATGCCCACCGCAAAAAATAGCATCGAAATTTTAACAACCTCTGAAAGTTTAATCAAAAAATTATTTTTCACAATTTGATACAAACTTTGAAATATTTAATTTTAAATGAGATTTACCTAGTCATAATAGAAACAGTGGACTCCAGGCCCATTAACTCACGATGGCAGGGGGGGGTGGGGGGCGACATGGAGCCTGTTTCGAAGGGTTTCTGTACCAGAAGCCTAGAATTTTTGGAAAACTGTGTGGAGAAGAATTTGAAAAAAAAAGAAAAAGTTATAAATAAATATATATTATATAA
>NW_019421487.1:2159-4896 GCF_000390285.2 Anoplophora glabripennis
ATATATAAAGGTATAAAGAGTTCTGATCCTTTTGTAAATATTGTATATTTAATGAAAATAAGGACGAAGTATTTTGATATGTTTCGGATGACCCACAGCAAGGTGCACTGCAATCAGAAAATTCAGAGGCATCAGATATGTGCTCAGATGACTCAGAATCGGACAAAGATTCTGAGAATTAAACCAAACACTATAAATATATTGTTTTAAATGAATATACAATTTTTTTTTTATCAGAACTTACTTTTGTATTGTGCCTTTATATCACCATTTGGTTAAAACTAAACCTTTGTGCTAAATTCAGCTATGGAACATAAACATAGCTAGTACGACACTGATAGTGACAACCTTTTCTTACTTATATGTCACATTTGACTGCAATTCATTCATTACCTTACAATTTGTAATCAAAATTTTAACAAAGCTTCGTCTGGAATTGGTTCTCTCTGACTTCATTTTATTACAACAACAACAACAACTAAAATAGCAGCTGCAATAACAACATCGTCAGCAGCAACAACAACAGCAGAAGCAACAGCAACAATAGCAACTGCTACAACAAAAACAACAAAATAACAGCAGCAACAGCAACAGTGACAAAGAAGCAGCAACAACAGCAATATCCAAAAAACAACAACGGCATCATCAATAAAAACAGCAACAACAGCTACAGCAACTACGATTTCAGTTTGAAGAAACATCTCAGTGGAGTCATTTTGGAGATGATGAACCAATTGGAAGTCGATGCTGATTGAGATATTGATGTCCATTATGAAGGTCAACAGGAATCGTTTATTTTTTATGGAACAAAGTTGTTGCAGATGTTAAGTGAAATTATGTTGAAAAATAAATGTGTTGTTTCATTGTAAGCCAGTCATGTTAAAAAGCCGTGTCAGAGCCTCCACTTCTCTAAAAATAGATGATTTTTAAATGTTTTTAAATTTTTCTTTAGTTTTCATGTGTATTAACATTCATCACATCAAAGAAAAAATGTTAGCGTTAGTAACGAGTGGTTACAAACATTCTTTCATCTTCTACAAATCGTGAACTTATATCAATCAGTCCAGTCCATAATCATTTGCTTGCTCGTTGTAGAATATTAGCTTGCCAAGAGTGATTTATTGGTCAAACATTTTCCTCTCACGATACTATACATAATTCTTGTTACAATATAACTTCCGTCACATTTCTAAAACCATGACATGTTAACAAATTACATTTACATCAGAGAAGAACGTAGCTCTGGGTAAGATAGAAACTATCATGATCCACAATCGCGCATCTTTTTCAATTTTCCACTCACACTCCCTTCTACAACGGAGATCCCACCGGATCAAAGAGATACGTGGGTGTACGGTAGAAATAACCTATCGATCCCGAAATGTCACATAAAAACGGAATTCGAGTAGGCTTGCGGATCATCATCATCCTCCGCAAAATCAAACAAAGGACGCTCGCTCCACCGGCAGACACACACCATGGCAACTTTGATGGAGAATTAGAGGCTTATAAATAGGTGTTACGCACCCCTTTTCCACACTCGACCAAGTGGAATCGCAGAGGCTTTGAACTTTCAACCCACGGTGTCATTGTGAAGAACCAGTGGAGGATTGATTTCGTTCTAAATCTCGCCCCCGCAAACCTTATTATTTCTAGCAGGTGACAGAGTTATATACAGGGTGTTTGGGTTTTTAATTGTATAAAGAATCATCGTATATTCCTTGCGGTAATAACGTTAAGGTCCGTACGACATTTTTATAGATTGCATAGTTTAATAAAATTTCCAGTTGTACTTAATAATAATATTATAATAACGTTATAAATTTTTCGTATTTTCTTAGACTTTGGGGTTAGCTGCATAATAATTGCATATTTTTGTAGTAAACATTATAATTTTTCAAGATAATAGCCTTACACAAAAAAAATTCTGTGCAATCCGAGGTCCGCTTGACCTTGTGAGGTGGGACCAACCATTTTATATGTTTTTGGGGTCGCCGAGTTCTAATCCGAGGTTTGTTTGGTCTTGTTAGGTCAGGTTCAAGGTCATTATAAGGTCATTGCAAGGTCAAACTGAGAAAAATTCTCCAGCGACCCCAAAAACATATAATAACCATGGTTGCCTCCACCATAGGGGATTTTTCTCGATTCGACCTTGAAATTACCTTTAACCTGACCTGACAAGGTCAAACGGACCTCGGATTCGGACTCAGCGACCTCGAAAACATAAGGATATAGTGGTCTAGTCCGATGCACATAATTTTTTTTTGTGGGGTAATTTTAACTAACAGGTACACAGAAAGAAATAACTAAATATGAGCTAGATTGACATACAAAAATAGTAATAAATAGGCACAAATTAAACGTAAAAAAAATGTAAACATCCTTTAACATTTTTGTAACTTGAAGAAATTAAAAAAAAATATCGAAAATTTGAAGGTTAGGATTTACAAAATTACAAATAAAATAAAAAATAATTTGCATTGTATTTTTTAATAGCTCCCGTTTTTTTAAAAATATAAAGCTAATTCAAAGAAATTTAAAACATTTTTCAAAAAAATCTTATCACTTGTCTGGCCTTGGATACCAAAAATCTAGGTATGCAAAAGATATGTAATATCTAACCCCATAAACAAGATTCCTGACTACCGATCAATGGCAGTTGGGGTATGTTGCCCATAGACTTTTGTTTAATTTATATATTTTTTTATTTATTAGTTTTGTTGTCTACTTTGTTCAA
>NW_019421488.1:0-2810 GCF_000390285.2 Anoplophora glabripennis
AAGTCATAGAAATCCGTGCGATAGACAAGGATGGTTACATTGAAGACGTTTCATAATCTGAATAGTCAGTCCCACTTCTAACCCGAAACGTCTTCACTATAGCCATCCTTGTCTATCGCACGAATTTCTTTACTTTACTTTGTCGCTCTCATGTAAAGGCAGATGGACCATCTGGATTTTCCTGCCCTGTATATTGAAAAAAGTATCCTTTAAAGTATAGGTTTGAATTTTCAATAGATTTTTTACTCATACTTTGAAACATTCTTATTGCAACAATTCAATATTTCAGTACATACATAGTGCGAATTGGCATGTCAAGCCGCAATTTTGGGACAAACAAGAACATTCGATTGTAGTATTTGGTCAATCTAGGAAGTTTAAGTAGGACTTTCTGTATTTTGTTTCCAAAGCATCCTTTGTTAAATATTGTTTTTCCGTCCTGATGGAGGTCATGGCCAATACGACAACGTATTTAGATACTTCAAGCGGGCGTTTATATACTCAATTTTTTGTCCAGCATTTGACACATTACATTTCTTGATAAAACGCCAGTCTTATCTACGAGTGCCGTTTGCGTTGAGTAGAAGACCAACTACAATAGAAATCTGAAAATTATCAAGCAAGGTTTTCGATAAGGACCATCCTTTAACTAATACACTTGAAGTTGTATTTAAAATGAAACTCACTGTTTTTGCATTTTTGAAAAAAAAAACACAATTTTGATTTATTTGAAGCTTCATAAAAAGAATTAACGAGTACAAGCTTTAATTGAATCTAATTTTACGCAATTGCTTTGTTTACAGTCGATATTCGCAACGTAGATGCAAAACACATAAATATTGATCTGACATCCGCACTACCGGGTTAATATTACATTAAAGTAGGCCACGTACCAAATTCCTTACCTAATTTCGCATTATTTAATTTCACGGAACGGCATTTTTTTTATTAAATTTATCAATATACAAATTAGTTTTTAATAAAATTTAGTAATTTATTTTATGCAGAGGTAATCAATTCTCGTCAAAAATAATTAAGGAGGATAAGAGAGTTACTTAAAATTCTCGTTTTTTTTATTTGCAAAAGAAAGCATGTTTTCGGGTCCATTCTAAAAATAGTTAATAAATTAACAATCGTCTGCATAATTGGCCATAGTTTGCGGATCTTTACAAGTAACCTAATCAGAAATACCTATAATTTCTTGTAGTAATTATAAGTAGGTATAATTGTTATTTAAGCTCTTCTATATTTCGTATACAACAAACTGATGAACTAATAAGTTAGAAACCGATCTGTTTAGTGATTCTGTAAAGAATAATCTTAGCTATTTAATAGATATTACGTGAAGTTGATGAACGGAGCTCTAGTCCGCCGAGCAGTTTTTTTACAGAATATAGTTACTTAGAAACTTTCTTTAACCTAGTACGACACTAGTCATGCTTTCATAGTACATACAGATTAGAAGGTTGCTCTTTGCCAGTAGCTATAAAACAATGTTTTGTATTCCATAGCAATGACAATTAAAATATAACATTAGGTAATCTCTCATACTTAATTAATATATAATAATTAATTAATGTCGTTTATTATAATTTGAAAAGAAAATTTTACAAAAAAAAACCTGATAAGATCAAATTTTTTTAAATATTTTTACTATAAATTTGAAGCTTATTGAAAGTTAAAATTATCGATAACATATTCAAAAGCAGAATTGTTTTATATTTTATTTACATCATTGTTATGTTTAAGTAAATAATATTTAATGGAAACAAACCAATATTTTAATTAATTTAGTAAAAAGTTTTTTTCATTGTTCCAATACCTTTAAGGAAATAGACATCAAACTTTAATCGTTGGTCCTTCTGTATTTAAGGAATAATTAAATTTGGTATCTGTAAAGATCTTTGAGATTTGTTCACACAAATCACTTTTTACAACACCAAAAAGTTTTTTAACGTATTAATAAATCTAAATCCGTTGGTTTTCAACGGATTTCACAGCGACATTGTAATGAAATTGAAAAAGTATCTAATGTACATGTAGCTGCTAATAACCACCGTTTGAACGTCCATAAATGAAGATTAAGTCAATGCAGCACTAAAAGTTGATTGAAGTGAATTCTGTTCATGGTAATTAATTTGCTTTTAATAATATTGAAATTTTATATCCAGGATTTTATTCACACGAGTGTGCAGTTTATAGACATTTTATTAAGCAGATGTACAATAAAAAATTTTATGACTAGTTAGCAACACTTATTGTTGTCTAATGTTCAGAAATATAATGTTAATTAAATAATAAAATGTCTAGATTCACCTTGACTATAACGTATTGTTTTTCCTGAAGTTTTGTTTAGAAGAATGGTTATTTTATGTCTCCAATTTTGTCTCACATAACGACTCATAATTAGTATCATGTAATAACTAATTCTGCCTTCTCAATTGTTAAATGCTATTTACATTTTTATTTGATGGAGGTAGGATGGAGGTAGATTGATATTTTTATAAAATATACGAAACAACTTTCGATGAATTAAAATATCTGGATATTTCGTTTCGTTACTATTACATTCGTATATAGGATCTATTACCACGCAATCTAATTTAAATTGTAAATTTGCTACGAATTACACAATTTCAGTTCAATAATTCAGTGAATTTTTGTGAATTATTCTTCGTGTGGGCCTTAATGTTAACATAGAACAAATTAGTAATTAAGTAAATGTAGGCAGGTATATTTATTTTATTAATATGTATTTAAAAGTGATTTGTTAATTTGCAATATAAACTAGATAGATAAATAGATAGATA
>NW_019421488.1:4965-5623 GCF_000390285.2 Anoplophora glabripennis
TTTTTTTTGGATTTTGTTAATTTAAATTTAGGAGGTCTCAAAAAATTTGCTTTTCTTGTATTGTAACTATGAAGGTCACCTTGTACACTAATCCTATTACTATGTATGTCTAAAAGACTCTGATAAATAAATAAAGAAGGCAAGGGCATTATACTAAATTAAAAAAAAAAGAGGACGACAGTGATCGCGGTGATTAGCCATGGCTAAAATACGAATTATTTTCTTTTGTTGATGAAAAACTTTTCCGGCCGCACTGGAATTACCCCACAAAACGACAGCATATGAAATGCGTGAATGAAATAAACTAAAATAGATACCACGTAACATATCACTATTTACGAGCATACGTAAATGTCTAAATAAAAATATTATACTTGACAACTTTACACAGAGGTTATTTACATGATCTTTCCAGGCTAAACCTGAATCAATATCCACTCACAATACATGCAATGAACTATTACTATTATGTTTGGTCATTTTATTAGACAAAAACAATTTCTGAGTTTTTTCTGGGTTGATGGTTAAATTAATTGCAGAAAACCAATTTTTTGCCATCTCATCAGTAACCGACACAGAGTCCATCAAGGATTCTAAACTGTCATTTGTATTAAACAGAGTTGTATCATCAGCAAAGAGAATACATTTTTTTGGCGAC
>NW_019421489.1:0-4904 GCF_000390285.2 Anoplophora glabripennis
AAGAAAAAATTGGAAAAAACAATAAAGTTCCGAAGTCTGCAGCAGGCAAAGAGTCGTCAAATTTCTGACTTAACAGAAACTGATCAATGTTGTAAGTTGAAAAATACTTATTCTTTCTGTGTCTGTAAACAATATGTATTTTTAGGAATCAGCACCTGGAATGTTAGGTGAAATATGTCAAAGATCAAGAAAATGACAATCTCGTAAAAAGTATTCATCTGAACTTAGGTCGTTTGCCTTAACGTTAGGCTTTTATTCAACAGATGCTTATAATTATGCAAGAAGTTTTAACATGGCTTTGCCACATATAAAAACAATTTCTAAGTGGTACAGATCTATAGGTGGAACACCTGGATTTACAAATGAAGCATTGGCTGCTATTAAAATGAAAGTAAGAGAAACAAACAGTGAAATTTTGGGCAATTTGGTATTTGACGAAACGTTTATAATGCAAAGTGTTGAGCGGAATGGGAAACGATGCACTGGATATGTTGATGTCGGCATTGAAGTATATGGGGATAATATTCCAGAAGTTACGAAAGCCCTTGTTTTTATGGTTGTAGCTATAAATAGTCATTGGAAAATACCTGTTAGGTATAAAAAGCTAATTTGTTAGAAAAATGTTTAGAATTTTTAAGTGAATTAGGTATCAAAATAGTTTCTGCTCCTTCAAATATCAAATTACGGCTTTACAAATGTTAATATTAATATTAATAAGTAGGTAGATTATAAGTTTGTAGCATTATAGGTTATTTGTTGACTTATTACTGTTTCAAATTAGTTTTCTAATAAAAACTAGAAAAATAAACCAAACATTTGTCTTTTTATGATTTCTATAAGTCACTAGTGGGTTTTATAAGTCATAATTTACTAGTGACTTATGACTTATAACTCACTAGTGACTTATAGGCCCCATTATTCCTTTAAAACCAAAGAAATTATAGTATTATATACAAGTGTTGGATAAAAGCATTTAATTAATCAGTACTGATCAAAACAATTTGAGTATAGTAAAAACAGTTTATTAATTTTACTTCAATTTTTACCGTCTCATTATATCACCAATATGTAAAAATTATTTATAAAATGAGTAATCTTTTGCCTTTTTTGACAGTACGCCACTGCCGTTGTGTCTCATTGTTTACATTTGACACTATCTATCTTTATTTATTAGGTAGTTCTCTGTTTAGATGTTTGCTACAGTTAAAATACATGTATAAGGATACACAAAGCTCCTTCTAGTGGTTAGAATTCGTTGAGAAGAACGCATGACTGACCGTCAGCCATATTGAATCCGCCATCTTGGATTTGGAAACTGAAAATCTAACTTCATATTCGCGATCAGTGACCCTGAAAACACCCCAGTGTAAAAAAATTCAGACGAAAATATGCTGTAGAATCATGTATGACTCGAAGGGTTAACTGACCTACTCATCGTAATCAGCGACCCCAAACGCCCTATAAGGATCAGACCGCTTTGGGTGTTTCATTGTGGATCAAATCTGAAACCTACCTCTCTGCAAAATTTCAGCAAAATTTACCGAAAGACCATTTTCCATATATTTTGTGCGGGGTCCTTTACGTTGCTGAATTTGTGACATATACAACTGGAGCTAGACAAAAATATGTGTAGGTTTACCAGTATGTCACAAATTTAGCTTATATGTTGTTTGGAAAAAACATAGACGCATGCAATCTAGGGCATTCGAACAATTTAAGCTAGGAAGATTAGTAATGGTCATCAATTCTTATAACTTAATTTTCGACGGTTTAAAAATATAACTCAGGATTTTTTCCCAATTAAAGCACAACAAATCGCACACAGCTTTGTTCACTTTAATTTGTAAAAGATATTTAATGAGGGATAATTTACTGACAATAGTTGTAACCACATTTGAAATATTACATACGTTGATGTGGTGCATTCGTGATTTCCAAGAAATATTTTTTATTTTCTCGCTCCCAAAATCATTCCCAGCCAAAATAAACCTTAACCTCAACAGGTGTCTATAATTAGAAGGATTTTTTGCATCTTAAGGTTTCTTCTCGCTAAAGGTGCTTATTGATTTTGAGCAGAAACTGGTAATAAACAAATAACCTAACCAGTAGTACACTTGAGTATTTAAAACATTTATCAGTACCCACTTTATTTTTTAAATTAGCCTCGGGTTTGTTCAAATTCCAAACAAGCGCTTTTGCCAATGGAAACGTGAAAATAGAAAGTTTTTCGTGTGAATTACGAATAACAACATTCCTTTTTGTACACGAACTAGAGAAGTTTTTTTTAAATTTTTCAATAGCCACCGTTTTTACCAAACAAATGGTTTTACACGAATTGTACATTTTTTATTATTTAAATTTTGTATAATAAATTGATGTTGCTACAAAACCAGTGCAAAACTAAAAAAAAATATATCCACCTCCTAGCAACTCAAAACTATAAAAAATAAAACATACCCATATAGACCAGCGAGGTTCTGTTTTGAGGTGGATGTGAGAGGGGGCAAGCAAATTTTTTCTGGATTACCTTCAGTACAACTAACATAATAAAAGTGAAGATCTCTAGATCTGGGCGAGGTCCGGAATATTTTCAAAATTGCAAAAATTTAAAAATACCTATTTTATCGGAGTTTTTTACTTATATCTTGGAATCTATGCATTTTGGAATAATGTTGAAGAGGAAAAAAGTTTTAGAAATGAATTTTGCACAATATACTGGAAGTTAAAAATGTTTTGAATTTATTACCGATGTTACAAATTAGCAATAATTGATGAAAAAAAGGCAAAATAATCAAGTTTTTTTGGACAATTTTTTAAAAATATTTTAATTGCCCCGAGGGCATTCTAATTTCGGTAAAAAAAACTTTAGAGTATAATAAAACAACACAACAAATTTTATTGAAAACGGTTAGATAGTTATCGCAAAATAATTTTTTGAAAAAAATTTAGAAAAATTTTTTTCGAATATTCAAAATGTTGCACAGACTCAAATAAAGCATCTAGGTACTTGAAAATGTTTTCACATAGAAAAGANAAATTTTTTCTGGATTACCTTCAGTACAACTAACATAATAAAAGTGAAGATCTCTAGATCTGGGCGAGGTCCGGAATATTTTCAAAATTGCAAAAATTTAAAAATACCTATTTTATCGGAGTTTTTTACTTATATCTTGGAATCTATGCATTTTGGAATAATGTTGAAGAGGAAAAAAGTTTTAGAAATGAATTTTGCACAATATACTGGAAGTTAAAAATGTTTTGAATTTATTACCGATGTTACAAATTAGCAATAATTGATGAAAAAAAGGCAAAATAATCAAGTTTTTTTGGACAATTTTTTAAAAATATTTTAATTGCCCCGAGGGCATTCTAATTTCGGTAAAAAAAACTTTAGAGTATAATAAAACAACACAACAAATTTTATTGAAAACGGTTAGATAGTTATCGCAAAATAATTTTTTGAAAAAAATTTAGAAAAATTTTTTTCGAATATTCAAAATGTTGCACAGACTCAAATAAAGCATCTAGGTACTTGAAAATGTTTTCACATAGAAAATACCGCTCAACCTTTCAAATGGATTTTGAAAAACTGAAATCGGTTGATTAGAACGGCCACAGTAAATTTTTAAAGTTAACACTGTTTTTATTTATTTTTAAACAATTAGATTACATTTATCAATTTGCAATTTAATTTTATCTGTTTTTAACAAAAAAAAATGAATTTCCAAATAAAAAACATTTCTTTTTAATTATTTAAATAATTGTGATAATTATAACTAAATATGTTCATTTAGGGTGACCCAAAAAAAAACGAAAAATTTTTTCCGTATCTTGTGAAAATATGTTAGTTTGTTTTAAGAGCCCCCTCAAAAAAATTTTTTTAGAGGAGAGGAGAAAATTTTCCAAAATCGTCAAAAATTGAATTTTTTTAAAAATTTTTTTCTCGTTATTTTATCATTTTCTAGGTTGAAAAATATCTCTATTCTGAAAATTTCACTCACAGTGTGGTAGTAAATTTTACCTCGAGAAATTTTTTAAGTGTCGTGATTTATTTCTATTTTTTTTTCATCAAATTCAATAAAATAAATATTAGTTCGTGATATTTATTTTTAGAGGTCGCTCGAAAACATTTTAAGTACACTACTTTTAAAGTTAAAATAATTATGAGTGACCTTTAGAAATTAAAATATAGATTTGAAATTTTCAGAATTCAGATTTTTTTCAATCTAGAAAATGATAAAATATCTAGAAAAAAATTTAAAAAAAATCAATTTTTGACGATTTTGGAAATTTTTAAAAATCTTGAGCGAGCTCTAAAAAAATTTTTTTTGAGCAGATTTTTTGAGGAGGCTCTTAAAACATGTTAAACTAATATACTTTCACAAGAGACACGAAAAAATAATATTCGTTTTTTTTTGGGTCGTCCTAAATTGTTCATATTCAGTGTTGAAATATATACGTAAACAAATTTTTTCATTGAAAAATGCAGCATAGAGTACAATATACAGTATATTTAATGCATAAATAATAAACTTTGTTTATAACAAATTATGTGCAAATTAGACAGTTGTCACTACGATATTCGAATTCCTTGGCTCGCGAGACATGGGATTAAAAAAAAAATTAATTGGTCCATTAGAAGCCGAGATAATGCAATTTTTTCGTACCTTCGCATTTTGAACCTCGAACCGAATTCACTCTCGCACTTTTCGTGTTTTGCATGCACTTTTCCGATGATTTATCTATGTTGCCGATAACTTATGGATATGAAATTTTTTTCCAGATTAGAACTGGGAAAGACGAAGCCATTAGATCAAAGATCATTGCTAAATTGTTTATAAATTAACGGTAAATATTGGATAAACGCAAAATTCCCCATAACTCAACAGTAAATGCCAATAAAT
>NW_019421490.1:0-4902 GCF_000390285.2 Anoplophora glabripennis
GGGTGGGGGAAGCGAACGACAGCGAGTCCGTAGAAAATGACGATAATATTCATAGTCTTGCCGTTAAATAAGCGAAATTCTCTTGAAAATAATATTTTTGACAGTTTGTAACCGTTATTTTTCAACGAATCTTGACGATTTTTTTTTACTTAAAGCTCTTTTCATAAGCTTTCCGAATATGTAATACTATATAACTATATCACGCTCGTGCGTCGTATATTATCATTTTGCAACTAAGACTAAAAAAATAAAAAAAAATTCAGGTTGCAAATTTGAAATTAAAAAAAAAATGATAGATTTCAATGTATTATAGTAAAATTTACCATGAAAAAAATCAGTGCGATTGTGGAAGATCATCGGGATGGTCCAGACTAATAATTAGTTAATTTGTTTATAAGGCCATAACTTGTAAACTATTCAACTTACCGATTCCAGATTTCGTGTGAGTTATTAGACAGTGATAAGGAATGAGAGGATGCGATTCCAAAACGTTCTGGTAATAATAACGCAGTTTATAAATGTTTAATTCAAGCCATAAATAAACTTCTTCTGTTTATAACTTTTGATCTAATCAATATTTTTTAACGCTAGTTTTGTAGGTCTTTTGAAGACGAAAAAAAGTACTTTACTGTTTTCTCGTGGAAATGAACGGAAAAAAGTTATAAGCGAAAAACGTGAATTTACGTAAAAATTATACAATTAACCACCCTGTAAACAATCTTCCCCCCATTTTTATGACTGTGGAAACTAATATGTTATTGTACATAATATTTAGCATCTATAGTGATAAATTCAGCTTGCCGATACAAAAAGTCGCGTCCAACTCTATATTTCCTGGCCTATATTATGTGCAATTAGTATAAGGCATATCCAAAAAGTAAGAGTACTGAGACTCCGATACTCTGTGGTTTTTGATTTCAACAAAGTTGGCAATACTGCATTCAAGGCTAAGGTGTTGGAAGCAGAACGCTCTCTCGTTTGTCTCAGTCAGTTGAGAACTGTTGTTGTAGTGGCGTATTGAAGTGAGTGCCGCTATTCCGAATCCCGCCAGGTGAACAATTCCTTGACTGTATTGTGACTGGCGACGAAACGTGAGTAGCCCACTACACCCCTGAAACAATTAATGCAGTGGCGACATCCATCTTTATCATCAGCGAAAAAATTCAAAATCATTTTTTCGGCTCGAAAAATCATGGCAACTGTGTTTTGGGACCGTAAAGGGATTCTGTTCATTGACTTTTTACCCCAGGGGGAAACAATTAATGCTCAGCCTACTGTGAAACTCTGAAAATATTACGGAGAACGATACAGAACAAAAGAAGAGGAATTTTAACGAAGGGAGTGTGCTTGTTACATGACAATGCACGTCCTCACACAGCCAACACCATAAAGCAACTCTTGGATTCATTCAATTGGGACATCATCGGATCAATCGCCCTGCTCGCAGTCCTGACCTGACACCTTCTGATTTCCTTTTTTTTTCTTCTCTGAAGATATTTATGGGTGCAATAAGGTTTCTACTGACGCAACGATGGGGTCCACAGTACCGTGAAACAATGGGTCCGAGTGGCAGCGGGAGATTTTTTGTTGAAGGTATCAGAAAACTCATCCTTCCGCTCATAAAGTGCAGGTTGAAGGCGATTACATCGAAAAATAGTGTTTGATGTACCTTTCTGGATGTGTATTTTTTTTAAATACTGCTGTTTCGATTTTTAAAAAATTAAGTATACTATTTATTACTTTGTGGATATGCCTTATATTATTATTACTTCGGTACTGCTATATAGGTACTGATGTTAAACTACTGGAATGGAAATTATGACACTTTTCATGGAAGGACAGTTAATTCTTGGTAATTCTCACTAAACTGGAAATTACTATATTCTCGTTTAAATGAAATGACATCTGTCTTAAAATTAATTTGTTCTAAACCACAAAGAACAACACGTTGCGGTTTTTAATTCTTATCATTCGCTAAGGTTTAAAAATAGAACTCAAATGGAACTCATATTTAGTATTTCCTTAAAACTGTTTTTCGAATTATGTTATTTATTATATTTTATTTTATATTTTATTTTCCAATACATAATAGCTCGGTTAATTNCTTGGATTCATTCAATTGGGACATCATCGGATCAATCGCCCTGCTCGCAGTCCTGACCTGACACCTTCTGATTTCCTTTTTTTTTCTTCTCTGAAGATATTTATGGGTGCAATAAGGTTTCTACTGACGCAACGATGGGGTCCACAGTACCGTGAAACAATGGGTCCGAGTGGCAGCGGGAGATTTTTTGTTGAAGGTATCAGAAAACTCATCCTTCCGCTCATAAAGTGCAGGTTGAAGGCGATTACATCGAAAAATAGTGTTTGATGTACCTTTCTGGATGTGTATTTTTTTTAAATACTGCTGTTTCGATTTTTAAAAAATTAAGTATACTATTTATTACTTTGTGGATATGCCTTATATTATTATTACTTCGGTACTGCTATATAGGTACTGATGTTAAACTACTGGAATGGAAATTATGACACTTTTCATGGAAGGACAGTTAATTCTTGGTAATTCTCACTAAACTGGAAATTACTATATTCTCGTTTAAATGAAATGACATCTGTCTTAAAATTAATTTGTTCTAAACCACAAAGAACAACACGTTGCGGTTTTTAATTCTTATCATTCGCTAAGGTTTAAAAATAGAACTCAAATGGAACTCATATTTAGTATTTCCTTAAAACTGTTTTTCGAATTATGTTATTTATTATATTTTATTTTATATTTTATTTTCCAATACATAATAGCTCTATTACAACAAAATTTTTATTTGTATTTTAATTAAGAATTAATTGTAAAATTGGGTATTGGAAATTTTGGTACAATGCCGTGACCTCACTGTATGTAGATGTAAACATTGAACAAACTATATTCAGTGTCACGAATGTAATTACCAATGTTAGAAATCATAATGTGAGCTCAAATGTAAATAATAAACAATGTCCTGAAAATACAAACCATGACTATTCAGAAGTCACTTATGATTATAGCTATAGCAGAGAGATGCGTAATATATTTTCTCAGTATGTTAATTATCTAATCTTATATCAATATTGTAGTACACCTGGAAGGTAATAATTGAATTAATACATAAGCAAACACTAGCAGAGTCATGGACATATCAATTTGTTTGATTACTGGCTCTGATAAAAATAAATATCTGTAAGTATATTGCGACGCTATTGGTATTTTTATTATCGTTTTGCGAATAATTACAAAAACCAGAAGGTCGATTTTGTCTTTGTTTATTTATACAAACAATATTAGTGCACCTCATCTGGGTTAAGTTTATATCGACGCTGTTAGGAAAGGAAAAAAAATCGTTAGTAAATTAAAATAAGAGAACGTATAACTTCTTTTAGGTATTGTGTATCAAGAATTTATTAATAAATGAAAATCTAACTGTGTTCTTTTACAATTTTTTGTATGTACTGTTTTATTTTTATAAATACTGTTAGGTAATTCTGTTTCAATTCAATCAATAGCGTCATAATTTAACTTTTTATTATCTGGAATTAGATACGTAAGTATATCGTTATACTAACAGGAACCAAAATTCTTTTAGATTCTGGTGAATATTAGTTTGAATTTTATCTATTTTATACCTATACAACTCTAAAAATAGTGTATGATCTTATTGATAATATTCGGAAAAAATACAATTAAATACCTATTGCTGTTTTATTTTCCATTGTGATTTCACACAATTCGGATTAGTTTACAAGACAGTGATTTTAAATTTTCCACTGTTCTTGCAATATTTTCAGGATTTTATGCCTGTGTACCTGGTCATAGCAAGTTACAGAATTTCCTCTCAGCTGAGAATCTTTGACCTATCCTTGTTCTCAAGCTAGGCTCTGTGGGGGTTAACCCGCTTTTGGAACCCTTAGGCCCGCCCTGATATTCATTTCTCTTATACTTTTTTCGAAGGATTAGCCGTTTATAGTACTGTTATTTTATAATAATGAGCGTACAACACAGTTAAGTAAATAAAAAATAATTTTGAAACTATTCCTTCCACAAAATCAGTTTATGGGGATTTTTTGTTAAAAATGCAATTTTCAGTACAACATTATATGTGACAAGTTCAAAAAGATTATTAATTTTGTTAAGGAATAGTCCTTACAAAAAATTACATAGACTTCTACTGGTACTGACCCCTCGTGTGTTCACCGCTGGTTGCCATATTTTAAGTCAACAAAGTAGGTGTTCACTCCTACGTTGATAAATCCCAAGTTTCATCAGTGTACATCAAACATCCTCAGTCATATCAGATTTTTTTTATGTTCATAGGAAACTTTTTCGCTTAAAATAAATAGTCTGTTCTATTACCCTCTGAAAGAATGCACTTACTTCAAAAGGACACTATATATGAGTACTGTATTTTTAATTTTTTAGCCTACCTGTAAAAAAATATGTATCATCGTTTTCAATTTTATAATTGAATCATTGAATCATGGGTGTAACGTAAAGGTTGGGAATAAATTAAATGGTTGATTTTTTGGTTTAAAAAATAAATTTTTTTCATATGAAGTTATGCTCAATGGGTTTTATTTTCCAAGCTACAGGGCGCTAAAAAGTTTCAAAAAATTTAGTTTTTCTCCAATAACTTGCGAACATTATAAGATAATGGAACGAAATTTTGGCCTTATCTTAATTTGATAATCCCTTAGTAGCAGGAAAAATATTGACTTTGTAAGTTAGTCAGTGGCGTGCATACGGATTGTACTGTAAGGTTTTTCGAAGAAAATTGTGGTACGCTACTGGTAAAAACATTTTTTTAATTCTAACCTTTAGGGGGGGTTCAATAGTAGTGTAAATTCAGAATCGCGACTGAATTCCACCCCTGC
>NW_019421491.1:0-3843 GCF_000390285.2 Anoplophora glabripennis
GTCGTCTTGCGGATTTGCACAAAAACCAACGTCTGGAAAGTGTTAATTACTCCGGGGATATACTTCCAAGGAATACTTGTAAGCAGTGTCGGTTTCTATAGGTTTTTATTTTATACAGGGTGTTTCAGGATTAAGTCGACAAATTTTAAATTTCTCATAAAAAATCAAGTATAATTTTTTTTCCAGTGACGCTTCATTTTCGAAATATAGGGCGTTAAAGATTTAAAAAAAATCGAATTTTTTAAATAACTTCCAAATGAAGAAGGCTATTTCAGCCAAATTTGACATGACACATCTTCTTATAAGATACCATTTTTCCATAGAAGTAGAAGTCCCGCCAACAATACGGCCCTATTGAAAATAAAAAATTATGTTGTTTTTAGATAGAACAGCTTGTTATTGACAAAAAATGTACATTCACTTTTTTCCTAACTCTTATAGTTTCATGGCAAAACTGATTTTTCGGAAGGGTGCTTCCGGATTCTGTCGAAAAAAAATTTCACAAGAGACATAAGGATTTACCACTTTTACCTCCAACATCAAAATCAAAAATTGGAAAATTATTGACCACTCTATTTGATAAAGAAATATATATTGTTCATTATCGTAATTTGAACCAGTTAGGTTGAAAAAATTCATAGTATTTTAAAATTGGTTATTGGATGAAAATATATATTGACCTAAAAACAGAATGAAGAAAATTAAGCAAATTTTTTTGTAAATTGATGAATAATGCTGTTTTTGGAGAAACCATGGAAAATGTTAGAAAACATAAAGACGCAGAGCTAGTCACGATAGTCAGGTAGATATGATGCAAGCCATTATATTTTAAAGCTAAATTTTCATAGTTCCTAGTACAATTTTTGATAAAGATATGGTTATATCTGAAATGAAACGATTAAACATTACATTTAATAAACCTATATATGTAGGATTTAGTATATTAGATATTTTGAAAACAATTGTGCATGATTTTTATTACAACTATTAAAAACAAATTTAATGATAAAGCAAAATTCTGTACACCGACACCGATTCTTTAATATGTCATTTCTTTGTTGACGACATTATGGACATATTAAAGATGATATTAATAAATTACTTTTTTTATTTTCTGGTATGTAAAAAAGCATTAATTTTCGGAGAAATATCGAAGTCGGAGATAAATTTTACTAATAGCATCGTATTTAGCGCCTCAAAATACTACGAAAATGATATATTTGGACAAAATACAAGATCGTGTTCCGAATTCCTTCGGAAATTATATGTGGCTCTCTTGGGTTTGGACTTTTTTTGTCTGGCTGTGTAGGTAATTTGTGAGATTAAACAGTAATTTCACAGATTTATTTAAAAACTTGACATCAAATTTTTTTCAAGACATTTTCAAATTAATTTAAATTCGGTTACAAACTATTTCGTTTATTATATATCATGTTCTCCTAGCAAATTTCGCAACTTTTCTAAATACTACATGCAGTGATGAATATCATTAATAGGTACCTACTTTATATTCTTCTTGGCTAGGTTAGTTTAAGAAAAGTGTGGATCTTGACAGAAACTTAAAGTAGTAGCTTCCTTTTGAGCTAATTATGATGAATACCACCGTAGCTACTTGCTTCTGAAACTAGCCTTATCCGGTACACGAGCAAAATGGAAGTTTCATTTATAGAGCGCGTCGCTATTTGTGTAAAAGTTAGCGAAATTGGGAGTTTTGTATTGGCTTAAGGGAAGGAAACTCAGCAGAGCATTGAAAGGAAGTTTCGAAACTTGGGTTTAATAGCCAAGAAATACAAGTAATTCCATTTCATCTCGGTTACTTTTGCTGTTTTGTGGCAGTTCCATTATTAGCTTAATGAGTTTTATTGTAACCATCCCTCGATTCGTCACTCAAGCTCGCAAGTTCCAAAAAGGTAGGTTCTTTTATGTTTTTCAAACGTACGACAGATGCGTTTATGTCATCCTTGGGCATAATAGGATGTGTCATTTGTTACCTGTCGCTTGTATCTATTTATAACACAGAAATGGATAAAATACAATACTGAGCTTTCATAAATGATTACAAGTGACAAGAAAAAACATACATTTTTTAGTAATTTCATATCATTTGTCTTGAAATGTTAATTACAGAAAGAAATAAAGTATAACAAACCAGAAGTCTGTAAAGTTCTGCTTTCGGGTATTAGGAAGAGATAGAGCTTCAATTAAATGGGGATAAAGTTGAATAATTGGAGGCTCAATAGTTACCTAATGAGTAATCATGGCTTACCTAGATTAAGTTTGATTTTATTACAGATCCGAACTGAGTATTTTTTAACTAACGCTTACAATCATTGGAATACACTTCAGGAAAGATTATTTTTCTGCTTATATTGGTTTAATCCACTTTAAAAATAAGGAAACGAATTCTTCAAAAATTATTTGAGATACAAACCTTCTTTTTATAAATTTTTAATTAGGTACTGTTTGAACATTTCAAACAACAATATTCTAAAGGGATGAAACGTGAATTATTCACTTACAAAGTTTGATGTAAATATTGGCCAATCGAAGTACCTAATTAAGTTTGAAAAAGCTAATGGAATGTTTTTTTTAAATTAAAACATCTAATTATTCGGAAAAATGTATTTAATTCGCAACTTCTCCAGACTTTTGATTTCTCGGAACGGGCTCGAGAACAATTTGATTACTTAGTGAACTTTTTCATTTGCCTCTCTGCTTGTTTTCGATTACGCTTTGAGGGCTATCTTTCCTGTCTAGTTTCTCTAACAATCCTGCCTTTCATTAGCAAATGCGATGTTTTTTCACTGTACTCTAGAGAGAAAGAAATAACACGAAGGTTTTCTCTATTACATACAGGATGGTCTACTGATGATGATTCATTTTTCAAGCAAAATGCCTTTTTTGTATCTTGCAAAATAAGGTATGTATACTCTTACGTAAAATAACATTTTTGTGTGTTTTGACCCACCCTGCACAACAAAATGAAGTTCGTCATGGTGATTCGTATTTTTTAAACAAGCAAAAACTTTGATCAAAAATGTCTTTTTTCATATCTATCACGTTTTGGTTCATTTGTCCTGTTGTAAAGTCAATTCGCGGACTTACGTATGTATTCCATCCAATTTTTTTAACGCCTGCCTTGATTGACAGTATTAACTTTTTCAACATTTTCTCCTTTTGGTACAGTCATTGAAGCTGAAAATCAGCTGTAACCACCGAATTCTTTGAAACTGCATGGATTTGCATGAAAATTTAGAATAAGGCTCGTCTTAGGCTCAAGTCCAAAAGTGACATAAGCAGACGACACTAATTGTAACAAGATTTCGCAGCGTTGCCAACTTAACATATCTAGTTACTTACCAAAGTCAGTTTAATATCAAAGTGGTGTCGCGGGAAAATTTAAAATACTTTGTAGGTAGTTCTCATTAAATAAAATAATACTAAAGTAATAAAATGAATGCATAATGACACCCAATAATAATAAATTAAGCGTAAAATTTTGTGGTACTTTTTCTTGTTTTTTTTTTTGTAAATGTAACGTAAAATTAATTGTATATCACGATCTTATATTTTCCACAAATACTAATTTTAAAATCACAAAAAGTCATCTGCTAAAGTACTAACTTTTACCAAGTTATAATAGTATTATATTGTTTAGTTTATTTTGCTAAATAGGTTTATTAAAGGTAAGTGAATTGGTGCAATAAGTATTAAAGACTAAAAACGTTGACTGAAATATTGAGCGAATATTTCAATCAACACCAAAATATTTTTTTTTGGTTAGAAAGAATACACAAGGTATATTTTTTTATCGTGGCAATATTCATAACGGGAATGCCTTGG
>NW_019421491.1:4304-4916 GCF_000390285.2 Anoplophora glabripennis
TACCCAAAAAAGTGCAACTTATTCAAAGTCATTTTTTGATCCTTAAAATTAATAAAATCGTCAACATTTTTTAACAGCATGATAATATAACTCTTTACGAAGAAAATAAACCGAAAATCGTTACTGTAGGGCTATCCGTTGAGAAGATCTAATAAAAAAATTGCTACGCTGCATATAAATAATCACACTAATTTTTTTTACTTATTTTATTTGTATAATATAATATATAATATATAAAAATGAGAGTCCATTTTGCTCCGAAAAAATGTCATTGGTTTTTTTACCATAACTCGGTTAATTTTGAAGCTATAGTATCCTACAAAAAAGCATTTTAAAGGTAATTTCAATTGCTGTAAGATCGTTTGCATATAAAACCTTTTAGGTCCTTCGTTTTTTAAAGGGAAAGGATCAAAGGGCTCGAGACAGGTCGTTTTTTCACTAAAATGGAAACTTCAAGCGGCGATATCTCCTTTATTTTTTATGCTATATGAATAAACAAAAGCAAAATATTTATTGAAAAAAAGCTACATCTTTCATAGTTTCAGAGTTATTGTATAAATAAGGCAATTTTTTTTTGAATAATGACAAATACGTTTTCAACTTTTACCGTAC
>NW_019421492.1:0-4915 GCF_000390285.2 Anoplophora glabripennis
TAAAACCACACTGTTTACCAATAAATTCGTGAATTAATTGATGAAGAACTTCGTCAATTTATTCATGAATAAATTGTCAATATAAAACGGCTACAATACAATTTTGCAACGTTTGACCCTGAAGAAAAATCGTAGCATTTGAAAAATTCATAATTTTCCGACGCATGCCTTTTTACAATTTATTGAAAAATATTGTATGCGTAAAAACGCGTTTAATTTAATTATTATAAAACATAAAAACACAACTCTACTTTTTGCTCCCTTGCGTTACGCCGCTGGTGCGGAAAATTAGTATTGTCACTATTCCCCCTTGCTGCTTCTTATCGCGTACCAAGCAAAATGCGACGCGTTGCTCCTAGGACGCCCTCTGAATTATTAATTTAGTCTAGCACCAGTAACACCACAGATCAACCGTCGAACTGTGGTACGAGAAAAAATTACTGCTAACTGATGGTCCTGTAATCCGCGTATTTTTATTTTTTAAAGTTTATAATTTACATACCTATAGGATTTTTTACTAAATATAACTTACATATTGACTGATACGAATTATATTTAATAAAAATAACAATGGAGAAGCTGTAGCAAAGCCCAAGGTCATTGGAAAGTATTAGTTAACAAACAATTGCCACTTAGATAAACGATTTATCTCGGTTGGCCATGTTAAACTTGTTACTTGTTGCGTAACATGTCGAAATGTGTCGCAAATGTCTTAAAACTACTGCCGTTTGTAATATTCGAATCGATTTCAGGTAATTTTCCCCGGTTTTAAGCGGTATTCCTAGAGAAGAGGTGGCGCCTGTGCAAACAAACGAGGGTTGTTGATAGTCGAAAGGGTAGGAGAGGGGAATAACGCGACAGATGTTAGTCTAGCATTGCCCGGCAGTTAAGCAGATGCCTTTGGCTAAAATAATGTGATATTTACGTATTTTTCTGTAGTTAAACCAAAACGTAATAGTATTTTGGCTGTTCTATGCAGAAATCAATACAGTGAAGAATTCTAGCGACCCTCGAGGAATATATACAAGGTAAACCGTTTTAGTTTTATTTTTTAATATGTTTCCTTCGGATTGAGGCGTCTCGGTGTAATAAAATGGGTTCCGACCATGGGCGTAGCTACAATCTTTGCTTGAGGCGTGCCCAGTTCTATGGAGGCCTCTAAAGAAAAAAAAAGGACCTAAATAAAATTTGAACACGTTCTGATTTTATTCCAAAAGAAAAAAAGGTCGCTCAGTCACCGATTTACCGATTTGACAAAGATAATCTTTTTTCTGGGTGGGCCATGCACACCCCTGCCCCCCTCCCCCTAGCTACGCCCGTGGTTCGGAAGTAAACGCTCTACGAAATCGAGGTTATGTAACCAAAAAATCAATAGCGTCCCTTCGCTTTTGTTCGTTACAAGTCAGTTGTGTGATTTCCTTTTACATTGTTGGGTTCTCGTCAGCATACATTCAATAGAATTGTACTAGACAGCGTAGCTTTTACAGTGAACTATAAACGCATTTCACTGAACTCTTATATAACCATAGACCAGGGGAATAGGGGTACGCATGCATAATTCTTCGGTCAGGCTGATTTTTTGCGTGTAGATAGTAAAAATAATGTGGAATAATATGGAACGTATCCGCACGCTGAAACATTATTTAAAAGTTGATCAAACATTAGAAATTCGCGTTTTTCGACTGTAAGACCTCTTTTATGCACGCGTTTTTCTCCTCTCAACGCGGAGTTGACAAAAACGCCGCGTTTCAAGATACCCTGAATAGAGTTACTACGTTTATGCATTTTACGCTCGTTTATTTGCTCTCGCGTTTTCAATTCTGTCGCGATGGCTTTACAGAACGCTTGGCGACACGCGTTCCGAAAAAGCACGAAAGTATATCGGCGTTTTTATGCAAAGCGCTCTTTGTCGCAAGTCCAGTGGCTCTGTCTGTCAAGAATAGTTTTAGCACAGTTTGTTTTAGTTTTAGTTTAGCTATTGATCAAGCGGGACATGGATGCAATGGACGCAATTGAATTCTATTTCTATTAATTGGATGTACTGCCCATCGCCTCTTACGTTTTCTATTACATATTTTTTTATAGCACAAATACAATATACACGGATCCATTTTCATGTACTTCACTGACTACTGTGTGGCATGAAACTGGCGACAACTGATAGAATACGCGTGCATAAAATGGAGCAGAAATATNACTTTCCATCACGATTCTTGAAACAAATGTTGTTTCAAGTACTTTTAACTTACTTATTAAAAGGTTCTCTTCTCATCTTCAGAGAAATGTTTTATTTCTACGAGTCTCCGTTTATGTTTTCAGAAAACACTACTGTGAACATTACAGCTGAGCGAGCTCTTCTGCGACTCAAAGAAAAGCTGCAGGGCAATGAACTGGGTCATTCCACGAGTATCGAACACCAAGTCGCCACTTTAATTCAGCAGGCCGTTGATCCAGCTAATTTATGCAGGTTGTTCCATGGCTGGCAGGCATATTTGTAATTAGTTTGTTGTAAATGTAGCTTTTGTTGAGTTATGTATTTGTTACCAAATTTTTACAATTTATCTTGTTTAGTGTTTTTTTGTGTAAGCTCGTTTCGTTTTATACTGATAGTTAAGTCAAATATATACATTTATTCTTGATAAGATCTTATTTCATAAATTGTCTGCCTCACAAGAATATGACCGTGAAAAATCCAAAAAATAACGCAGACCCACAAAAAAAAAGTATCGGATCTGGTATTCAGACCCATGTATTTCTATGAATATTTTTTTCCGCTGAATCCGAATCTGCCTTCAGATTTGGCCCAACGGGTCTGAGTTTTCGGGAAAATTCAAAAAACAGGTCAAAATTCACAAAAAACGTCATTTACGATCGACGAAGGTTATAAAAAGTCAAATTATTCCACCAGCTCACTAGACGTATGATTTTTCACTCGTGTAATTCCAATTTATCATCATAGAGTCAGACAAACTGGTCCAATTTCATTCAAAAAGAGAAAATAGATCAAAATGGGTGGGTTTTATGGGTGGTACAGGTGGATGAATAAATATGTGTATTCATGCATGAACGACTGGATAGAAAGATGTAACACGAATTATGCCATGAAAATGGCGTTTTTAAGCATTTTGATCTATTTTCTGTTTTTGAATGAAATTGGACCAGCTTGTCTGACTCTAGTGAAAAATCATATGTCTAGTGAGCTGGTAGAATAATTTGATTTTTTATAACTTTCGTCGATCGTAAATGACGTTTTTTGCGAATTTCGACCTGTTTTTTGAATTTTCCCGAAAACTCAGACCCGTTGGGCCTAATCTGAAGACAGATTCGGATTCAGCGGAAAAAAAATACATGGAAATACATGGGTAACAGATCCGATACTTTTTTTTTATGGGGCTGTGTAATCGATCAAAATTAAATAAAAAAAAATAAATAAATAAAAAGCCCAAGGTCATTGGAAAACATTAATTGACTATTTAGAATGATTTATTACTCAGATAAATGACTTATCTCAATTGGCCGTGTCAAAAATGTTACTGGTTGTGTAATACAGTGGCGACTCGTGACATTGTGAATAGGTTGAGGCCCGTGACTTTTTTACTAGGTGTACAAGAAAAAAAAAGCGCCGCAGGCAAAAATTTTTAAATTTTGAAATTAAGTCAAACGACTAAATGCTTCTGGAAATTTTTAGTTGCATTTACATTATTATAGAAAAACTTATGTTGACGAGTAGGATTTTCATTCAGATTTTATAAAAAATAATACGGAACTATTTGATTTTATTAATCCGCTCCCAAATAATAAATAGAAATAAATTTCCACGTCATTTTTTATTATGGAGATCTTCGTCAATAGCCCTACTATAACCGTAAATTAAAATATATTATTATAATATTATTAATAATAGTTTCAGAACTTTAAAAATTGTATTTACAATATAGTCCAACCAAATTACATTTGGAGAAAAAAATTATTGTTACCTGGACTTTTATAAGTTGAAATGGTGAAAGGGAACCCAAAAAAAATAAATGCGTGAGCAGGGGCGGCGGAGGGTTGATTTGGGGGGTTGAAAAGTTGTGAAAAATTGTATAATTGGGATTTCTGGCGAAAGTTGACGTTAAACAAAAAAGTATCCATTGCAAAACTTTTGTAGAGGCCACTTTTTAACATAACCTCAAAATTTCCGAGAAAAATGCGAAAAACAGGTTTTTTCTGATTTTTCGTTTTTTATTTCTCATTTCCGCAAAAATAACTTAATTTTNTAATTTATGTCTTTCTTAGAGTCTACATTATAATTTCATGAAATTTTCTCTGCTATTACTCGGTGTCGTTTCTTGAGATACAGTGTGTTTATTTCAATACATATACATATAATTTTTTGGATTTTTTTCAATAAGTGGTAAGGTTTCTTATGAGGGCTAGCTCTTCCATAAGGGTTTTTTCGGGTGGCTGAAAAGTTGCAATATGTGATAGATCATTTGAAGACCAATAAATAGTTTATAATTCAACATATGCATATCATTAAAACATCTCAAGCTTTCAATATTTTATTTTATTATAAGAGATGGTTTTTAAGGGTTGCAACTTTGTAATGCGTCGTAAGCTTTCTAATGAATAACAAAAGAAATGCAATACATTGTGAATGCACCAAAACAATATTTTAAACTGTTAAAAACTTTTTTTTCTAATTTTTTTGGCCATAGAAAGTTAGTTTTTAAGGATTTTTAAGTATTGAAAAGTAATTAAATTTCATAAATTATATCAAAAAACACGAAAGGAACTTTACCCAACATATTTGAACATGAATTGAATCTTTGAAATACGTAAATCTGTGATTTTCGCATTTTTTTTCGTACAAGGGTAGTTTTCACCCCCAAATAGAAAAAAGCACACATCTAGACAATATAACTTTTGAAGT
>NW_019421493.1:0-4951 GCF_000390285.2 Anoplophora glabripennis
CGCTCCTTGGGAGACCCTATTTGGAACCCAAGGAACACAAGGAACTGAGAGAAGTGTCAGCAAGAAAGCTTTTGGACTTTGTAAAAAGGACAAATCTACTTGCTGAATAGGACTAGTAGTGGGACGCACAATAGGCCTAATTAGGCCGCAGTGCTATGGGACTTTTTAAAGGACCAACCACTAGATGAAGATGAAGATGAAGATCTGACTCTGCAAACACATCAGCTTTAAACGCCACCTCTTTTATTTCCTCAACAGAATATTGCCTCTTTTAAGGCTTCTGAACTCCTAATTCTAACTTTTATCACCCTCTATTCTAATTTCTTGCACTCCTACTTTTTCAGTATCCGACGCTACTCCTAACTTTACAGTCTGATACGTTCCTTTAAATATTCCTCTTAACTCAAGTTTTCAAAATCAATCACAACAGAATACTCTAACATTCAGTCACTACCCAAAATCACACCTCTCACTAAATTCGGAATAACTATACAGAGAAAATCAAAAAAAATATTATTGATTTCGAAATTTAAAAATACCTGCTGTTTAATTTGCAGCCCCTTATTTTGAATCGCCCCAAATACGGTTACGCCATTGACCGGTAAGGTCGGCACATCAGACCTTATCTTCAATATTTTATCAAATTAATTTTGACTAACACATGTAAGCTGTGAGCCACTATCTACTAGTACAATTTTACGAACATTAACGGTTTTATCCTCCTCTACCAAATCCTCATAACTTCTATTAAAAATTGTGGCAATCACATTATCTTCATCCCCGTCTCTATTCACGGGCCTTACCTGCCACTGTTCCCTACTATTCGCCCTATTTCGGTCATTATTACGCCAATTATTTTGATTGTTATTTGTACGATTTGTCCTATTTTGATTTGGATTTGTATTACCACCCGGTATATTCGCTTCGTTAAAATATGTACCGTCAATTTTATGTAAACCTATACTAACAATACCTCTCTGTATCTCGAACGGAAAATGATTCACGACAATATCAATCAATAAAATAATTGCACCATCGTGTTCCCAGGGAAATTTTACATCGATTTTATGCTATTGCTTATTAAAATTAAATAAATTTATGTCATGTTTTGGACAATTACTAAGCAAGAGAGGGGAAGTGTATATCTCCGGCGGTGAAACGTATTTGGGGAGTAGTAGAGCGCGCACGCTACATGTATCGGCTGACTCGCAGCTGACAGCTCTAGCAGGTGTGCTTCTTTGGAATATAATGCGATTTCAAATATAATTAGCCTGCAGTTGTAGTGGATTTTTTTTGCTACTTTAATTTTTAAATAGAAAACCAAAAATATTACTAATGATTAATGAATGAACAGAAAAAAAATTTTAGAATGAAATACTTATTGCAAAAATGAAATATACAGGGTGTCCCGAAATTAGGGGGCAATATTTCTACAGGGTGTTCTGTGTCGAAAAAGATTACTTTTTCTTTATATAAACGTGGGTCCAAAAATTCTTCCTAAATTTACCATAACTTTTTTATGCGTTGACTTTTTTAACTTTTGAAAAGTATGAAATTTCAGTTTTTTAGTAAAAAAAGGTACTCTTGGTTCATATTGGTAGAATGTTCCATTTTTGTATAAAATCCATTAAATATAATTTTACACTTGTTAATCACCGGAAATCGAAATTTTCAATATTTTTTATCATCGCAGGTTTTGAATAACAAACATGCGTTTGGCGTCATTTGAATTGACAGTTCAGTTATTTACTTTTTGCGAATTGTTATCAGTCGCAAAGGCAATATTTTACGAATGTAGAGCTAGCAGATATTCATAATACCAATTTCCGGTCAGACGAAAATCCACGGGCAATACAGCGCACAAATTTTCAAAATAGATTTGCAATAAATTTGTGAACAGGAATTTTAGGGGACCTAGCTGCTTGGACCAATCCAGTTTCCCGTTTGTCTGAATACAGAAGCATACTTAAACTTTCTGCAAAATGATGTAAGAGAACTATTGGATGATACACCGTTAAACGTACGCTTAACATTACACTATCAACAACCTCTCTTTACTCATAATGTCGTATATTGGTTAAACGATAATTTTCCTTTCAAGTGAATAGGTAGAGGTGGTCCCATTGGCCACCTCGGTCTCTAGACCTATATCCTCTAGATTACTTTATGTGGGGTAGGTTGAAGGCTGTAGTTTATGCTACAGAAATAAATCATTTGGAATAATTACAACAGAGGATTCATTTATTTGGCTGCAAATCATTTGTTTTTTTTTACTTGTCAAATAATCATTTACTAAAGATTCGAGAATTTTTATGAAGATAACAATTCACAAAAACTAAATAACTGAACTGTCAATGCAAATAACGTCAAACGCATATTTGTTATTCAAAATCTGCGACGATAAAAATATTGACAATTTCGATTCCCGGTGATTAACACATGTAACATTATTTTTAAACGGATTTTACACAAAAATGGAACATTCTACCAATATGAACCAAGAGTACCTTTTTTTAATAAAAAATTATGAAATTTCATACTTTTCAAAAGTTAAAAAAGTCAACGCACAAAAAAGTTATGGTAAATTTAGGAAGAATTTTTGGACCCACGTTTATATAAAGAAAAAGTAATCTTTTTCGACACAGAACACCCTGTAGAAATATTGCCCCCTAATTTCGGGACACCCTGTATATTTCATTTTTGCAATAAGTATTTCATTCTAAAATTTTTTTTCTGTTCATTCATTAATCATTAGTAATATTTTTGGTTTTTCATTTAAAAATTAAAGTAGCAAAAAAAATCCACTACAACTGCAGGCTAATTATATTTGAAATCGCATTATATTCCAAAGAAGCACACCTGCTAGAGCTGTCAGCTGCGAGTCAGCCGATACATGTAGCGTGCGCGCTCTACTACTCCCCAAATACGTTTCACCGCCGGAGATATACACTTCCCCTCTCTTGCTTAGTAATTGTCCAAAACATGACATAAATTTATTTAATTTTAATAAGCAATAGCATAAAATCGATGTAAAATTTCCCTGGGAACACGATGTTGCAATTATTTTTTTGCTACTTGCCGTAGTTTACGAGATATTTGCGAAAAACCTTATTTTTTACGGTTTTTTTACCTTTTGACCCCTTTCCTGACCACCTAGGTCAAAAATTTTTGTGGATTCGGATTCCTGAGGATCGAAAACATATCGCCCAGGTTTGATCGACAGAGGGAAAAAATGGAGATTCAGCCTTCATTTCAATGGACTAATGTTACCCGATACAGTGTGTATCTCTTTTCGCCCAGCCTCTATTGGCTTTTCCAATTCTGAATTTTTATTTGTTACTCTGAGAAAGCTCTAATAGCGATTGTTTAATTTCACCCATACCACTGCACAATACTTTACTGTTTTGACATAAATTTATATTAATTTGCTCCATTAATTTAGTCAGATTAATTAGAGTATTTTCTATTTGTTCATTTTTACTACTTTCCCCAACGTCATCCTGCTCCTTACTCTTATTTTTGTTACGAGTATCCATCTTTACCCTTATTTGTTAACGCTCAATCAATCTTACTTTATGATCGTTTTTAACAGCGTTAATTTTACAAATCCGTACAATTTTACAAATATGTTAGGTACATACACAAGCTCGTCTTTTATCCAATAAGTCAATAAACAAGCTCAATAACGGAATTATATTACCTCAGTACACCTAAATTCCCTAGAAGCGCGATGAATGACTGCTTGTTGACAATGTCGGCTCGTTGTGTAGCTGGACACCTGCACAGACTGCACACTGCATACTCACGTAGTTTTCTCTCTTCTACCCGCTCACACTATCGTCTTCACGTCTTACGTCGCTCCGTCTCGGAACACCACGCCAATGGCTGACCCCACAGTTTTTACAGTTTTTTTTTTNGTATCTATCAAAAAACATTATCTTAAAATCGTTAAAATTTCTGCAACAGTCCTGTTTGATTTGTCCCCAATCTGCAGCCGACTCCCGTAACGCATTCACCGCCAATGCTACTCGTTTATTTTCCGGGACGCCCGCATCATCGAATAACGACTCAATCCGTCTAATGAACGCTACTGGGTGTAACCCCCCATCAGGTGTAAACTGTAGCGAACTCCCATCCAGTTCTTTCCACATAGACCAATAATGTCCTACTCTACTATTATTACTATTATTAATGTTACCCGATACAGTGTGTATCTCTTTTCGCCCATCCTCTACTGGCTTTTCCAATTCTGAATTTTTATTTATGTTACTATGAGAAAGCTCTAATAGCGATTGTTTAATTTCGCCCATACCACTGCACAATACTTTACTGTTTTGACATAAATTTATATTAATTTGCTCCATTAATTTAGTCAGATTAATTAGAGTATTTTCTATTTGTTCATTTTTACTACTTTCCCCAACGTCATCCTGCTCCTTACTCTTATTTTTGTTACGAGTATCCATCTTTACCCTTATTTGTTAACGCTCAATCAATCTTACTTTATGATCGTTTTTAACAGCGTTAATTTTACAAACCCGTACAATTTTGTACATACGATAGGTACATACACAAGCTCGTTATTTATTCAATAAATCAATAAACAAGTTCAATATCGGAATGTTCCATTTTTGGAAATTCCTAAATTCCCCAGAAGCGCGATGAATGACTGCCATTATTCCATGGCTAGAAATTGTCCTCAATGATTTGGGATCGAGGGGGATTATCCCTCTTTATCCTGCCTCATCTCGTGTAGGCCTGGACTGCCTTTGTAGGTGGACCCCATCCGTCGTCTACCCCGACCGCAAATGCGGCCGATGTAGGCGCTTTGTGGGACCACCTTTTGTCCTGGCTGGGCCCCGCCGGCTAGGGCCGTTTCTTCTGGCGCTCTTCTTGCTTCGCCGGCTCGTCTGTGTAAACCCCGGGGGTAGTGTCATGTTTATGTGTGGTA
>NW_019421494.1:0-1338 GCF_000390285.2 Anoplophora glabripennis
ATTTTTCTTCCTATTTAATTATGTATCTTTTCAAGAGTTGATTTTAGGCGAAAATAGAAGAGGAAAAAAATGTTTGTAATTAAATTTTTTACAAATCGAATGAATCATGATTATTATTGTAAAAATCGAAAAAATCGCCAAAAATGAGGTTAAAAAATATTACTTTTCAGGGAATTTTTTTGGGGTCTTTAAATTGGGTATAGGACCTTCATACTTGTCTAAAGAAAACTTCAAGTTATGTAGAATCATCACACCAAATTTTATCAAAATCGGTTTGACAGATTTTGAATAACAATTTTGCAATCCAGATTTTGAAAAAAAAATTGCAAATTTTCAAAATTTTGCACAGTAAAAACCAAGGCCCTTAGATATTTGAAAATTTAATTACATATAGAAGGGTTCTCAAGCTTTCAAAAGCTTTTTGAAAAATTCGAATCCGTCAATTAGGATAGCTCTGGCGTTTGTTTAAACATTGGTCGAATTTTTGTACTTATAAACAATTAGAATAATTTGATGAATATTGAAAGCTTGAGAACCCTTCTATATGTGATTAAATTTTCAAGTATCTAAGGGCCTTGGTTTTTGCTGTGCAGCTTGATGAAATTTGGTGTGAAGATTCTACATTACATAAAGTTTTCTTGAGCCAAGTATAAAGGTCCTATATCCAATTTAAATACCCCAAAAAAATTCCCTAAAAAGTATTGTTTTTAACCCCATTTTTGCGATTTTTTCGATTCTGGAATTCTGGAATTGTGGGGAGGGTAGCAAAGCTACAGCACTTAGGCCCCATTGGGCCCCTTGTACATCCTCCCATTAGAGAGATCAATCCACCTGAGCCGCCAACCAACCTATTACAGTGAAAAAGGTGGTGACGTTGCTCAGGAGGGTCTCTCTAATATAGGCCACTGAAGGCCAGCGTTCTCCCAACATGGACTCTCTTGTTGACGAGACGGCAGTGCATTTACATAGTAAATGCAACACCGTCTCATCTTCCTGTTCACAGCCCCCACAAAGAGGTGTTTCACACTTCCCCAAATTGTAAAGGTGTTTCCTTAGCCAACAGTGTCCAGTTTGAATACCTGTCACCAGGCGAAGATTTGACCTAGACATAGCCAGGTATTTTTTGGCTGTGTCTTTGCTAGGATACACTAAGAACTCCTTAGCAAAGTGACAGCTGATTGTTTCATCCCACCGTTTCATAAATTCTTTGTGGGTGTCTTCCTTGATAATTCCAACAAGTGCCGACAACGGAAGCACACTGGAGGGGCCGGGTCCAAAAATGTTGAGGCCCGATGCGCTCCTGGCTAGCTTGTCAGCTTCTTTATTGCCATAGCACTG
>NW_019421494.1:3484-4916 GCF_000390285.2 Anoplophora glabripennis
AATCTGTAGAGAAAATTGTAAAAAAATTGAAATGAAAAAAATTACGGGCCGAAAACCCCCATCACCAACCTAAATGGGACGCATATGATTTGCATGTCGAAAAACGGAGTAGCCCATGTTATTTAACGTAAAAAGTTATGTAAGACCCATAAATTTTTTCCTATTTATTTGCGACCGTTTTGTCAATAACAGAAAAAAACCAGTTTTGTTTGAGCCCTTTTAAGGGCATATAACTTCCTAAGGGTGCTTTTTAGGGCACATGTTAATAGGAACTTTTTGGCTTATTTTAATGAGTTATAAACGCAGCAGAAGTTTGGAACCCTATTTTAAAAACATCCTGTATATTTAGTATGATTCATTAAGAGTCTTGATCTTGGTTATAGAAATACTAGAGACTAAATATGATGATTGGGGCAGGGGGCAAAAAATTAGAATTTATGAAATTTCTCTATAATTTTGAAACTTTTTGATATATCTTCTTGTCAGTTTTATATATTTTTTTCGTTTTGAATAACTATACATAATTTCCAACCAATTTTGACATGGCCCATAGGAGGCGCTAGTTACATCCCATAACTTTAGCAAATCAGGAATATAATTGTTATGCTTGTATGTACTTCCTATTGAGTCCAGGGAACGAAGAGCAAAAAAAAAGGGTAAAACCTCCAAATACTTTCGGATAGAACCGATTTTTATGAAAATTAGGAATAAAGATTATTTCACCCTGCCGATCAAAAGTTATATATGCTTGATATGCGTTTCTTATTTTTAGGGGATGAAAACCACCCCTTATTGTAAAAAAACTGAATAAATATAAAAACAGGTGTTATATAAGTAGACTAAAATCATGTCTTAATATATAGGATAAATATTGTTTTATATTGTGGGTTATAATTTACGTTATTTTTATAAAGCTTCAACCCTTAAAAACCACCCTTAATGATAAAAATATAAAATTAATAGTTTCTTTGACTTTCAAATATTTTCTAGCGCATATATTATAGATAGAAATATTTTCAATAGTTTATGGTGTTATAAATAATTTATTACAATATTTCAACCCTTAAAAACTACCCCTAATAACAAAATATAAAAAAAAATGTTTTAACAGTTTGAAATGATTTAAGATTTTACAAAATAATATATAGCATTAGTCAACACTTGGAGATAGAACAACTAGAAACTAAAGAAAGAACAAAAGAAAAAAAGATTTACAAACATAAAAGAAAAGAACTAACCTAGCAAAAGTATTCGGACATAAAATAAAAACATTTAACTAACAAATACAATATTAACTTTCGTTTGAACTGGCCAATTTTTCACACTCCTTTATTTCATATGGCAAATGATTAAATATCTTGGGTCCTAAGTAATTTGGCCCTTCTCCTACAATTGATAATTTTGTGAAAGGTATACGCTTTTCATTACTTTG
>NW_019421495.1:0-4982 GCF_000390285.2 Anoplophora glabripennis
GTGCATCATGAAGAACAATACGTAAGTAATCATTTATTGTAAATTGCTATAGTTTCTGCGTTACAAGAGTTTTAGTAGATACTAGTAAGTAATAAGGTTTCTAAAAAAATTTGAATAGAAAAATTAATGGATCAATAGTTTTTGAAAAAAAATTATTATTTGTTAATATTTCTGTCATTCTGCTATACATTTTACACATTTCCATTTCTTTACTTATTATTATCATTATTATCGTTTCTATTTGCTTCAGTTAAGTTTCTCTTCATAAAAATTATGTATTTTTCATATTTTATGAATTAAATACCTATCTCTTTCAATTTAATAGTTTAGGCATCACATAAAAGTGTTTTACTCTCACAGTTAACTGTTTTCTCCATAAAACATATACAAACAGCTTCACAAATACAAATAGTTTGTGGTTTATTGTATTGTGTATCATTCTCAGTTTAGCACAATTCCAGTATTNGCCATTGCACAACCAGCCATACACGCAGCACCAGTATTAGTAAAATCCACCCCATTTGCAGTGCATCATGAAGAACAATACGTAAGTAATCATTTCTTGTAAATTACTATAGTTTTTGGGTTACTAGAGTATTAGTACTAGTAAGTAATGGGGATCCCTTAGACATCAAGCAGTCGATTGCAATTCAGAAACTTCATACCCATACGGTTTGTGGGTTTGGAGTTGGTGGGTTTGGGGTTTGTAAGCTTGGGGTTTGTAGGTTCGGGTTTTGTGGGATAGGGGTTTGTGAGTTTAGGGATTGTGGGTTTGGGATTTGTGGGTTTGTGGATGTAGAGTTTGTGAGTTTGAGTTCGTATGTATTGAAGGTTTCTGAGTATGAACTTTCTGAACTGCAATCAACTGTTTAACGTCTAAGGGATCCTTGGTAGATTTTCACAAAAAGAAACTGATAAACTTAGAAATTTCAACATGTGATATCTCAACAAAAAAAAAAGATATTTGAGCAAACTCAACGGCATTCGAAAGAGGGAGCCTTGTACTTTTAAATTATATGTATTTAAAAAAAGAATATATGGCATTACTACATAACCTCAAATATGACGAAAAACAGTGTTTTTGAACTTTTAGGTTAGGATATCTCAAAAACCTGTCGTGATAGAGCAATTCTGCTGCCAGATTCGGATTCAGCGCACCAAAATCCTTCGGGAATGCATATTAGTGTGTCTGCTTCTTGACCCTTGTCGACCTGTATTATTTGATAATATTTCTGTCATTCTATTATACATTTTATACATTTGCATTTCTTTACTCATTGTTATCATTATTATCGTTTCTATTTTCTTCAGATGCGTTTCTCTTCATATGATGTATTTTTCATATTTTACGAATTAAATATCTCTTTCAATTTAATAGTTTAGGCATCACATAAAAGTGTTTTACTTTCTCAGTTTTCTCCATAAAACATATACATATTTCAAATTAGTTACAATTAATATGAGTTGTACAATTTCTTTCAACAGCTGCATAAATACTACAACTGTGTGGTTTATTGCATTGTCTTTCATTCTCAATTTAGCACAATTCCAGTATTCCGGTTTCTATTACAAGTTTCTTCAGTTTTGTCATAATTTGCGTTCTATAATCTATGCATCCATTGGTTGCCTACTAGAGATGTCTCTTGGATATAATGTGCTGTTTTTGCTTCCCTATTGCAGTCTGTAATCTAGGTCTCTGTTATACAGCCCAATACTGTTCAAAATGCCATAATACCTGTAAGGAGACGTGTCACTATACATAACTGACTCCAATCTAATGACCGTAGTTCTTCGATATTCTTCCTTGGTGATTATTTGATGATAATACTCCATATTGGTCCCTAGGCAAATTGTTCTGTTATGCTGAACAATGACAAATTATCCTTACGGCAGTTGCAGTTGCAGTGTTCCAAACTACTAACTTTTTTATTTAGAAATCAGCATTTTGGTGTAACATAGTTTAAGCATTATTTAAATCACCAGAAATGACACTTAGAAGTTTATGTCTGCAGAAATATGTGGTTAATATTTCGATTACTATTTTAATATTGAATGAAGCAATTAAAGATAAGTACCAAAGTCATGTGTTAGCGTTCAGTCATGTTCTCTGAGTATTATTATTTTATCATTTCGAGACCATTTACATACTGATTTATATAATTTACTAAATCATTTACCATATAATTTTAGGCACCCGCCAAATACGAATTTGCTTATGGAGTTGAGGACCACCATACCGGCGACATCCATTCCCAAAAGGAAAGACGTGATGGAGATTTAACTCAAGGCGAATACTCCCTTCACGAAGCCGATGGTACCATCAGAACTGTCAAGTACACCGTTGACAAACACAGCGGATTCAACGCCGTAGTGGAAAGGACTGGTCACGCTGTTCATGCTCAATCCACTCCTGCTAAGGCTGTATATGCCGCCCCTATCGTGAAATCAGTTGTAGCCGCCCCTGTGTACCACCATTACTAAGTTATTCTTGATGTTTCTATAACTACTGTCTCAGTATTTCCTTATTTATTTATAATAAACTATTTTTACTATATGAATTATTTTAATACTGATATCTACACGAATCTCTAAATATATTTTTGTAAAAGTCAAATTAGTTCTGTTCTATATGACTTTTTCGAGAGACTGTACAAATTTTGTACCATCTCTTTCTAAAAGCTCTAGATTAATTTCAATTGTATTGTACTTAATAACCTTTTAAGACAGTTTAACTTCTAAATCTTTGAAGTTCAATTTATGGCCAATAAAATAGGTACCCAATTTATGGCCGATACAATAATTGGACACTTATCCACCGCTCCGTCGCCGTCGTGATAAAATCTACTAACGAGTATCAATGTCAAAATAATATGTTTGTAATCCAATTCACCATGGTGCGGACACACCTACTACTGGGATTAATTTAGTAATACGAAATTGTAGTAGGAAAAAGAAGTGTTTTATGTAACAATAAGTAGATTCATATCAAGCAACCGTTTTCTCTGATTTTATAAATTGTGATAAGTGACACTTTTCGGTAATTATAAAATAACATATAGCAATGTAGTTATATTCTATAAAAAAATCGTTAAACAATAATTTACGAATACCAAACGTAAGATACTTAGGGTAAATTTTGGGCAGATTCCTTTTCTGGTGAAATGTCCTACAAAAATTGTTAGTACTGTTTAATTTAAAGAACAAACTGCATTTTTTTCTTATATGAATATGGTCCGATTCGTTTTTGTTTAGAAGCTACAAGCATTTAAAAAATATATTATTTCGTATTTCAAAGTAGCGTGATAAATAAAAATGATTCGTGTTTAGAGTTTAAACATTAGTTAACCTTTATTAACTGAATTAACATATCTTAAATGTCCACCCTCAGCTCGAATGTAAGCTTCACATCAGAAAACTAGAGATTCGGGCAGTGATTTCAACATGGTAGACAAGCTGCTTCATATGTCTCCATAAATAAAAGTCCTGAACCAGCTGTGATGTTCCTACTGCTGGAAGAAAGCAATTATTAAACCTAATCTTACCAAAAAAACAAACCCTTCAGAGTTGAAAGAATTACATCCGATAAGTATTCTACCCACACTATCGAAAATTCTAGAAGAGAGAGTTCTTGAACATCAAATTAATATATATTTGGATACTCATTCATTGCTACCCTCACAGCAATCAGGTTTTCGTAGACTTCAGTTGTACTACTGCTTTACTTCATATTACTGATCATCATAAACGCTACAGATAAAAGCCAGTGCACAGTATTAGTTATGTTGGATTTTAGCCGAGCATTTGATACTGTACACCATGATTTGATGATGATGTTAAAATATATAGGTTTTCAAATAACGCATGTTTATTATTAAAAAATTACGTTAAACTTAAATGGCAAAAAGTTAATATTGACGGGATTCAATCATATTATGTTTCGTTAAAATCAGCTGTTCTACAGTGATCTATACTTGGACCATTATTGATTAAAATTTATACTTCTCCTCTTGTAACTAAAATACGTTATTGCAACGCCCACTTATACGCCGATGACACTCAGATGTATTATAGCTTTCAACCTCACGAAGTGCGACAAGCTTGTATTACCATTAATGATAGTTTAAAAACTTTTATTGATTCCGTAACTGAACATTGTCTACTTATTAAACCTATTAAATCTAAAGTAATGATTTTTGGTAGACATCACCGTACAAATTTGTTAAATTCAATTAATATTGTCATTAATAATAAATTGCTCGAGGTAGTAATAAAGCAGAAAATTCTGGTATAATATTTGATTCCGATTTGAGGTTTGAAAAGCATGTAAATAAGTTATTACAACGAGCGTATTGTAATATTAAAATAATTTATGGAAATCGTCATTTATTNGTATCCAGTAAAATATACTAATGTACACCCATTACCTGTTAGCATTAGTGTTACCCGATAATTACCTGAAACGAAATATTAGCACGCCCATGGCCGGTTCTTATCTCGGGATTTTATTACTCTCTTTCATTTCCAAACATAGTATAGTACTGTTTAATTTAAAAAACAAAGTGCATTTTTATATGTTATTTCAAAGTAGCGTGATAAATAAAAATGATGATGATAATTATTATTCGTGTTTAGAGTTTAAACATTATTATACAATATTAACCGCCGAATTAACAAATCTTAAATGTCCACCCTCGGCTCGAATGTAAGCTTCACATCGGAAAACTAGAGATTCGGGCAGTGATTTCAACATGGTAGACAAGCTGCTTCATATGTCCACATAAATAAAAGTCCTAAACCAGCTGTAATGTTCCTACTGCCTGGAAGAAAGAAATTATTAAACCTAATCTTACCAAAAAAACCAAACCCTTCAGAGTTGAAAGAATTACGTCCGATAAGTATTCTACCCACACTATCGAAAATTCTAGAAGAGAGAGTTCTTGAACATCAAATTAATATATATTTGGATACTCATTCATTGCTAC
>NW_019421496.1:0-4886 GCF_000390285.2 Anoplophora glabripennis
TATATTTATTTATCGATATTTTCAAGTAATCAGGTAAAAACAAGAAAAAGATTTATATGTTACCACTATAATAAAATAAGATCGATAGTATAGGCCTAATGTGAGGATACAAAAAATTTAAATAAAATGTTTGAGCTACATTTTCAGTCGAAAGTATTATCTTTGGGATTTGACAGAAACGATTAATAACGTCATCAATTATATTTTTTCCAGAAACATACCCAAATTTTTTCCCGATAAAAAGCTCTAATAAACTTTTATTAGAGAAATTTTTCTGTATTACTTCCCATTTAAAAGTTATAAGAAATATCGTTCTAAAGAGTCTCAAAAGAAATACCACCTAAAAATCACATTAGCGGTGGAAGGATCAAATAGTCGTTGGAATCGAGTTTGAGTACATGGCAGGCATCATTTTCACTTTATTTTCTGTAAAAAAATGTAATTTAGAGACGACTATCTTTTGACTGTCAGCTATATTCAGGTATTTGTAAAAATCCTCACTCATATCAAATATATGTTTTACCGCATATACTGCGTACAATAAAAAAGAGACTAAACCGCAGGTGCTTCGTTAAAAATGCACATACGGTCGAGGAATGCAATTACATTGAACTTAATCAGATGCAAGCGTAATCATAAAAGTACGCGACTGCGTTTATCATAATTGGCTCGGAGAACGAGAAAACAAAACAACAGCTGTTACGAAACAGATCAAGTTGGCGTGAGGAGCTCAGCTGGGTTGGCTTGGATGACACCGGAGGCATCGCATCGGGTATTCCTGCCGTTCACTTCATTAAATCACGAACTGGTTGTTCGTTAAAACTGCACTTCTGAAAAACTTGGATTTATGTATCTGATACAAGGTAATGGGACAATGACAATGTAGACATAAGTGCATTTGTTTTGTTTTATTTGTTATGACAGAAATGTCAACTTCACTCGACGATATCGTCTTACTATATTATTCGAAAGTCACATGTTTCGAAAAGAAGTCCTTAATCTTTCAAAGAGCTTTATGTAAGGCGCAGTTTTTCACAAATTTGCCGGAATCGGAAGGTGCAAAGGGGCAAAACATATTTTCACTACAATTTGCAGGAGATATTGTCAAATAAATAATTATTCAGATGTGGAATCGATGTCTGTAAGGCGTTTTTCCTCATCCTCACAGAACTATGCTACAAGCCAAATGCGGGGCATCTCGGTTATTTGGAAACTGTAACGAGGATTTACACCAAACGTTCAATCCTACATAGTTGAGGTTAACTATTTACTGTGTGTGTAATGCATTGTTCCACTAGTACAGATCGCCTTTTTAAAGCTTCGCAAGCTATTTATTGCAAAGTTTGGCTAACACATTCGACTGCATACTCAGACAATGTTTAAGCTACAATGGATCCAAATAGAACTTCAAATTCGATAAAATCATTCGACTATATGGAATACAAAGGAATGATGTTTTTCTGTTCTGACAACTTGAGTACGTAGGCTAGCCTTTTTTATGCACATATATGTCTCGCTAATGAAGAGTATAATCCTTTAGGTTATTTCAAAGAGAAGTTTTTATACACTTATGTATCCTAAAGGACCTAAAGTTTCAGACACAGGGTGTTAAGGTTTTTTAAAAATTTCACAAATACTTGGGCTGTCAATTTAACTAAAAAAAAAATTATTGAAATTATTTACATATAATTATATGAACCCGTGGCAGATATACTGGAAAATAATGTCACTTCAGATCTCAGTCACTCCAAAATTTAGACGCCATTGATTCTTTTGGAAAATAGTCCATTTGGATCTTAATTATGTCGAAAGGAAGAAGGTCTGTAGATTTTATTCAAAAACGAGTTATTTTCAAGTTATATATATTTTTTACTATAAACTAAGTTTACCCACTACTGATTTGTATAAACTGAAAATTAAACTATTCATTTAACAATACAATCATTAAAAAAAGTCATTGATGGTAGAAAATTTGAGTTTGCCCAGGGACAGCATGTAATACTTTTCAAAACTTTAACTTGTGTATCTCGAAAACTGAGCTATTTAGGACATAAATTCATAGTAACTGACTAAAGACCACTCTGTATGACTATAAATATATAAAATCTATCTTCGTTTACAACATTATTATTATTTGTTTACAATATTATTATTACATATTCAGATTCTACGTAATTTTCTGTAAAATTCAGTACCTATATCTTTCTTCTACATTAATTTTCAACCATTCTACAAATTTTTAAATTTTTTGCAAAATTTAACCAAACTGTGCTATTTAGCTTAATTCTATGTTTGTAATACTGTTCCACGATATTGATATTTCCTCATTTTCACTATTCTGAACAGTCTTTTCCTGTTTGAATTAACTAATAACTGAAATATTTTCAGGTCCACAGTATTTTGACATCTAATAATGTTTATACACTACTTGGAACGTTAATTGGGATTTGAATTCAGTTTTATATGACTAGAAGGTCTTTTTAACACAATACAAATCATTTTGCTTCTTATAAATACTTTTTACACAACAAATTTCACACAATTTTGAATCATCGTTTTGACATTCTGAAAATTGCTATATAAAGTTATGCAAAGAACTTTAATTTTGATTCCACTTATAAATATAGACTAAAGGTATGATAAACTTTAATTATTATTATTAAGCCTTAGTTTATTGCATGAATTTCTTTTCCGTCAATCTATCTGTCAAATTCTTAATTTTTTTCAAATTTACTCAAACTAATGCTCCTATATAATACAAGACTTTACAAAATTGTACTTTGTTGTACTTTCTAACTTTTTTACTATGTATTATTGCTTTCTTCAGCCTATTTACTTCAAAATTTTATATTATTTAGTCATTCATCTAACGATTTTGCCTTTTTATTAAACAAACTTATTCTATATGTAAATTTTATCCTTCATTTTCTCATATCTAGTATTTCACATCCCGGTTGTCTGTTTTTCTCTACTTTTTCTAGCATGAATATGTCTAAATTTTCAACATTACGTTATGCTATTTATTCATAACGTTTCAACTTAGAATATCATAACAATATGTAAGTATATGCATAATATATAATATGATACAAAAGGGGGCAGTGCCTATTTTTATACACTAAACGCTTCACATGGAACTTACCATAAAATGTATAGGTATAGTACTTATGTAATAATAAGTACCAGTAAAAGTTAACGAAATAATAATTTGAAATTTGAAAGCCGAAAAAAAACATCCAGCTTAAACAATTTTCTGATTTTTTAAACATTTTTAAATTTGTAAAAAAATATACCTTAGTTAATTGTTTTCCTCTTTTGAAAGATTTATATCGAATATTGGAAGCTTTAAACAACATAAAGATAATATACTTGTACACAGTGGCGGTTTTACCATAAGAGCTGCGGAGCTGCAGAACACATAAAATTTTATGTATTTAATCATATTAAATATCAACAAAATATTTAAAGAATCCAAATGTACTCGCGCTAAAAAAAATCTAGGAGCTTATATTATTATTTATTGTGACGCGAGCTACGCTCCTTAATATATGCAACCTCATATACAAAATGTGTGCACAGCGAACAATTAGATGCGTCCTTTGTTTTTATTGGCTAATCAGCCACTGCTGCAGTATAAATGCAGTAATATTTCGTATGTGGTATGTGGTGGTTTATTTCTGCGAGCGGCACGTGTGAACATTTTCGTTTAAGCGTCTACGGATATTATAGTTATTAAAATGAATAGCGTTTCGTGAAAAAAAAAACTATATGGTTCTCTGCCTTATGGTTAAACTAAAAATAAAAGAATTAGGTGGGCCAACATCACAATTAAATTTTGAAATTAGTGGAACAAGCCGAAGTAAAAGTTATAAAAGACAATTTAACAATAATGTATACACAAAAGCAGAGTGGGTGTGCGGGTGTGATTTAAAAAATACACTGTTTTGTTTTCCGTGCTCATTTTTCGGTGGGGATAAAGCATGGACAATATACAGTGTGAAAGATTTAAGTCATTAAGTCTTTAGGTAAAATAAACATAAGATGTCAGTTAGATTCTGCATATTGGGATAATATACGGAAACACAATGAACAGGTAACGAAAAATCGTTATGTATTATGTAAAATCATAGATTGCATAAAATTTTGCGGAGCTTTCGAATTAGCACTTGGGGGACACGACGAGACAGAAAATTCGGACAACCCTGATGTGTTTCGTGGACTCATAAATTTTAGTGCAGATCTTGACGACATATTAAAAGAACATCTAGCCACATGGGTATGACCGGGATTTTCTGTGATTGTACCGGGAATTAGCTGTATGGTCCCGGATTTCGGATTTGCACGTATAATTCCCGGAATATAATATAATGCACATATATATAAAAAAAGATAAAGAAAAAATCATAACACGGCGAGGAAAATTAAAATTTGTTGAATCGTTGGTAAATTTCACAAACGACTTTTTTGTTTATAAACAATATTCAATAATTTAATCAAATATATTCAGTTTATTCCAGTTTATTTATCAGTCAGTAGGTAATTCGTGAATAGATATTTCAAAAAGGTATAAATTTCAAAAATCATTCTTGTGAAAATCTGTATTTTTTTTATAAATTCATTGTTCCTTGAAATTCAGAAGTGCCAGGAAAAAGCGTGACCTTGAAAATTTTAAAATTTTTCGCCTGCGGCGCCATTTAGAGACTCCGTGCACTTAATATCCCGGAATTAAATTCAACAAATGTAACAACCCTAAGCAGAACACATTCAATCAATGTTCACGCGCCGCCACTGCTTGAACATACTTGAATTATGAATCTTACGACTTTAATCTTAATCCCAACGGGCCAAAAAACAAAATTACAGTTGACCAATACTCGAACCTCAAT
>NW_019421497.1:0-4893 GCF_000390285.2 Anoplophora glabripennis
TGGTCATATTCATTACAGTCCTGTATTGACCAATTCACTGAAGCTTTCCCTGATGATTAATTATTACGTTTTCAGGAAGCACAAATCAATACTTGACAAGAGACACGACGAAAAACATTGTATTTGTAAGGGGAAATCAACAGGCAACAGGCAGTTTTAACTGAAAATGCAGTTGACGATATTCGACAATCTATGGAGTAGAGCCCAAAAAAATCTATCCCCCAGTTATCTGCCCAAACAGGTATGCAGGTAGTTTTTATGTTACACACATTAAATACTTGAAAATACATTTATAATTAACTTAAAAGCCTTAAAATGAATTTCTGTGAGTATTGAACTGAAATTCTCATAAGACGTTGTGAGAATGTAAGTCTGCAGTGTTAATTGCAGAGCAGAATCATGTAGAAAAAATGAAGCAGCACAAATTTGAGACTTATATGGTGTAAAAAAATAAAAATTTTGTGTCGTTTAAAGCTAACGCACATTTCTGAATATTTGTTTTGTCGATAGGGTTCTCGGTGGGAACGTATCACAAAGCTTTAAAGAAGGAATTGCACATGCACCTATACAAAGTCCCTATTGTTCAGCAGTTGCATCCATCTGACTACGACCAACGAGTACGGTATTGTGAATGGTTCAATGAAAATCTGAACAACAATGATTTATTGAATTTGACGTTTTTTTCTGACGAGGCATGGGTCTATCTATCAGGTTACATTAACAGTCAAAATTACAGAACATGGGCTACAGAAAACCCACACGAGTTTATTGAAACTTCGCTACATCCTCAAATAATTGGTATATGGGTAGCCGTTTCAAGGAGGTGGATAATAGGACCAGTTTTCTTTCGAGAAGTGATAAATGGTGAAAGGTATATGGGGTTTTTACGACAAGCTTTAGAGCAAATGCATGATGACGAATTACAGTTTGGATATTATCAACAAGATGGGGCACCAGCACACACTGCAGCAGAAACGGTTAGATATTTGGGGATCGAATTATTAGTAGGGGATTGTGGCCTAGTCGAACCCCTGATCTTACACCTTTAGATTATTATCTCTTTGGACGAATAAATAATATTTTCAAGCAGTGAGTTCACACACTTGAAGTCCTAAACGTAGCGATTCGCCATGAAATCGAATCTATTACGCCAAATGAATTGGAACGTGTTTTCGAATGCATGAAACGGAGGGTAAATTTATGTCTAGAAATTGAAGGTGGACATTTTTATAATAAAAACTAAACAAAATACCACTCACCAAAACACTTTTTAATTGTGCGTTTAGAATATTACCTTTGTTAACAAAACGCAGGCAGCATCGGAAAAAGTAGAAGTGTTTTGGTGAGTGGTAAAATTATTTTCTGTTTTGTATCGACATCAAACGTTCCAAACCTATCCTAACATAATCAAAACTATTGTAACTTTTTTATATTCTCTACCTGTTAAAACTTCTAGTTTAAATTTGAACAATTGTAAACATAACTAATTATTTTACCTGTAATTTTATGGCAAGATGTATGCAATATGTAATAAATAAAATTTTTAATAAACATTAAATGTTCAACAATTAATTGTAAATTGTTTAATTGAATTTGACTTATCTAGGTGTAAGTCGGATTTCTTCATTTCAGTTCTGAGTTAATGTAAATTTCTAAATTAATACATCAAAATAAACAGCTAAAAGACAATCTTTCTTGAATTACCTTTTCCTTTGATAAAAATAAAATATCTACACCACTGGTGCCATAGTGTTTTAATTTTTATTTGGAATACCAATTTGTATTGGAAAATGTAATGTTGGTTGCCTATCGTCGCAGTCACGTGGGTCTTGGACATTAATGAAAGCCCTGAAAAGAAAATTAAGAAAACAACCGACTTATTTTAATAAAAGGTCGCGAAAATAAAATTCCAACATTTTGGTTAATTCGCTTCATGTTAAAAATATACTGAGTGTCACAGAAAATATTAATATAAAAAGATTTTCAAAACTAGTACTTGAAAAGTAAATTGGTTGCTTTTGGTCCAAAGGAGTCTAAGATTTCGACGAAAATAGAATTCGAAATATTTATACAAGAAGCCTCTTATGAATATTTTTTTTTTAATTAAGGCAATTCACATTGCCCTGTATAAATTTATCTATGCCTTTTTCTACTTACGGGGTTAGAAGAATAGAACTATCTACAAAATATTGACAGTACGAGATATAGAAGACACATATGTTGTGTAGTTACATATTATCAAAATTCTTGTCAGCAAGACACATACTCAGAGAACATTCATCATATCAGATGTATTTCACATTACATTCCATTGACAATTATCTAATTTACGCCCTAAGATTATTAAAAATTCTTCATTGGATACGCTAATGGAAAATATGCCACTCAAGTAGTTAGTTGCTATTAATAAAATAAGAAGTCACTCCAAAAAAAATCGTTGAATATTTGAAATTATCCTATATACGATAACTATAATCATATGAATCATGTTTCAGACTTTGGGGCAGACATTACCTTCATCAAAAGACCATGGAGTTGGAAGTTTACATTAGTACCGGAAATATACTCTATTTAGATAAAAGTCAAGTTTCAAAGAGAATGGAAGTTGGTAGAGTTTCTGATCAGTTGTTATGTCAGTATCGATACTTGGTAGTCGAAAAATAATCCTTGCAGTATAATTAGAGCTTCAGAACAATATAACAATATATGTTTTTAAGAGATTACCTTGTCTCTACGTCTGGATTAAACTTAATCCATTCTAATATTGGGAACCTAATTTGCCCATTTTCGAACAAAGAAAATAATAGTAGTAAATAGTAGTAGTAATTAAATATTAGTTAGTTAATATTATTGGAATAGTTTAACCAATTATTAATTTAATAAGTAACAGTTGTATTACAAATCTTTTGTTTCTAAAACAACATAAATATTTTTCCATTTCTGTTAACTAAAGTGTCGCTCTGACATTTAGAAACAGAATTAAAATGAAAAAACGTTTTATGAGAGTTTTGAAAACAAAGGAATGAAATTATGGCATTTTCCTTAAAACTTATTTTGCGAGGTCTTACTGATGCTAGTTTGCGCTGAAAATATAAAGCATTTTTAGGTTAAAGCCAAACTTTCGAGTGAAATATGAAACCAAAAACTGGTACTACAGATTACAATGTGACGAATATTTCCAATTATTGTTTCCAATTATCATAAAACCACCTAAGTATAAAAAGGAGCTTATTTAAATTTAAAATATAGCTTCATTCAAGAAGTTTTAAAAATCACTAAATATCATAATTATGTTTCTTGATTTGCAAAAATCTGAAAAAAAATAGTGAGAACAGGTTACTGGTTTTGTAACTTTTTTATATTTGTGTTTATAATATAACCACAGACAAAATAGCTATCGCTATAGACCGCTCCTGGAATAGGCCAGCAGTTTTAAATTTCCGAATNGGTTTTAAAAACATATTAGTGGTGTCTAAAATAACTAAAACTATTTTCGATGGAATATCTTCGATAATATTTACTTACTTCAGTATTGCAGCTCAGCTCTAATAAAATCAAGCGACAGCAGGTCAACAGGACGGTTTGGCATTAGTTGGAAGTCCCGGAGAAATAGTTATTCACAGGAAGATGTATATTGTAGATAAAGTGTTTTTAAATAAGGCAAAATGGTTTTAAAAACATATTAGTGGTGTCTAAAATAACTAAAACTATTTTCGATGGAATATCTTCGATAATATTTACTTACTTCAGTATTGCAGCTCAGCTCTAATAAAATCAAGCGACAGCAGGTCAACAGGACGGTTTGGCATTAGTTGGAAGTCCCGGAGAAATAGTTATTCACAGGAAGATGTATATTGTAGATAAAGTGTTTTTAAATAAGGCAAAATGGTTTTAAAAACATATTAGTGGTGTCTAAAATAACTAAAACTATTTTCGATGGAATATCTTCGATAATATTTACTTACTTCAGTATTGCAGCTCAGCTCTAATAAAATCAAGCGACAGCAGGTCAACAGGACGGTTTGGCATTAGTTGGAAGTCCCGGAGAAATAGTTATTCACAGGAAGATGTATATTGTAGATAAAGTGTTTTTAAATAAGGCAAAATGGTTTTAAAAACATATTAGTGGTGTCTAAAATAACTAAAACTATTTTCGATGGAATATCTTCGATAATATTTACTTACTTCAGTATTGCAGCTCAGCTCTAATAAAATCAAGCGACAGCAGGTCAACAGGACGGTTTGGCATTAGTTGGAAGTCCCGGAGAAATAGTTATTCACAGGAAGATGTATATTGTAGATAAAGTGTTTTTAAATAAGGCAAAATGGTTTTAAAAACATATTAGTGGTGTCTAAAATAACTAAAACTATTTTCGATGGAATATCTTCGATAATATTTACTTACTTCAGTATTGCAGCTCAGCTCTAATAAAATCAAGCGACAGCAGGTCAACAGGACGGTTTGGCATTAGTTGGAAGTCCCGGAGAAATAGTTATTCACAGGAAGATGTATATTGTAGATAAAGTGTTTTTAAATAAGGCAAAATGGTTTTAAAAACATATTAGTGGTGTCTAAAATAACTAGAACTATTTTCGATGGAATATCTTCGATAATATTTACTTACTTCAGTATTTATTTATAACATTATATTTAGACAGTTAAAACACTGTGCTACATTATTACGCCACAAATGAATCTAAACATGCTTACAGAATAACTAACAGAGTTCTATACAAGTGCGCGGTAACACCACTTCGGGTAATCACTTGATAAATTTGATTGGTCCATATAAAGGTACTCTCTCTTTTTTCCTTTCATTGATATCCATTAGTGTGTACTCGACATATTAGGAACACTGTATTTAAAAAATTTTCATTAGCGTTATATCAAGC
>NW_019421498.1:0-4893 GCF_000390285.2 Anoplophora glabripennis
TTTTTAACTACAACCTCGTCCGTACAAACAACATTTTTCGTAAATTACGAGTCTCGTTGGTTATACTTTAGTAGCCATTCGCAGAGTTCCTCACGATGAGTAAAATCCTCAAGTTTCAAGTTCTATAACTTGTTTGATACGGTAACGGTAATGGTATGACTCAAAGCTATATTCACGTAAAAGTCCTCACACCACACCATTAACCATAACTGCCGGTTATTTTTCGTGTACTCAGAGGGAGATTTTCTGATGTTAGTCGTAGAACTGCTTCACAGTCTTATCTAATATTTTTGTGTTAATGGATCATTGTACTAAACTATTATCAAAACAAATGGGGTTGTCAAGAACACATATTCTCTGATCTTTCTCAACGTTTCCATCTGAATATAATCGATCAGTGCTTCACAGGCATAATATTGGAATTAACTACAAAAAAAATCAAATAAGCATTCACACACCACCATATTCTTGAAATATTGTTGGGTTGAAATAAATCGCCCTATATGTGCGGAAATCGGGGCGTCGCAACTGCAATAATATATTACTGAGTTTAACCAACAGAAATATCACCCCTATTTCTACAATTTAGTTTTGACCTCCTTCTTTCCTTTTAGATTTACGTCATTACCCAAAAGCACCGGCAAACACTCTAAAAATGTTTTTATTAAAGCCTTACATCCATCTTCCCTTCTCCGTCTTTCCATTTCGTTTTGAAAGTTTACAAACTAGCTTACACACAACGAAGATTAATATTCAGATTATACTCTAAGAAAGCCTTATAGCGGAAAGGTTGAGTAAAATAAAAGTTTTGCTGTACTTAAGCCAACTCTTGGGTACGCTGAATGTTAAATTCTTATCTCAACCGGCCTCATTTGAATTTAAAATTTCAATGGCACAAGTCCTGTGCAAATACATATATAAGTCTGTTCAATGCGAGGTTTATATTGCTTCTACTTTATTTTTTGTGTGCGAAGTAGAGAAGACGATCGACAAACCATACTTTANAGTCGTAGAACTGCTTCACAGTCTTATCTAATATTTTTGTGTTAATGGATCATTGTACTAAACTATTATCAAAACAAATGGGGTTGTCAAGAACACATACTCTCTGATCTTTCTCAACGTTTCCATCTGAATATATCGATCAGTGCTTCACAGGCATAATATTGGAATTAACTACAAAAAAAATCAAATAAGCATACACACACCACCATATTCTTGAAATATTGTTGGGTTGAAATAAATCGCCCTATATGTGCGGAAATCGGGGCGTCGCAACTGCAATAATATATTACTGAGTTTAACCAACAGAAATATCACCCCTATTTCTACAATTTAGTTTTGACCTTCTTCTTTCCTTTTAGATTTACGTCATTACCCAAAAGCACCGGCAAACACTCTAAAAATGTTTTTATTAAAGCCTTACATCCATCCTCCCTTCTCCGTCTTTCCATTTCGTTTTGAAAGTTTACAAACTAGCTTACACACAACGAAGATTAATATTCAGATTATACTCTAAGAAAGCCTTATAGCGGAAAGGTTGAGTAAAATAAAAGTTTTGCTGTACTTAAGCCAACTCTTGGGTACGCTGAATGTTAAATTCTTATCTCAACCGGCCTCATTTGAATTTAAAATTTCAATGGCACAAGTCCTGTGCAAATACATATATAAGTCTGTTCAATGCGAGGTTTATATTGCTTCTACTTTATTTTTTGTGTGCGAAGTAGAGAAGACGATCGACAAACCATACTTTAATGGAAAAGAAAACTTGTGGTGAGAAAATTTACTCCCAAGTTACATTACACTTTCTGTTCAATTAGGGAAGTATGTATATAAATAAATCCCAGAAACTGAGACCTAGTGATCTGATTCAAGGTAAATTTATTTTAAAATATCTCAAAAACTGTTAATCCAATAATACAACAAGTACGAACACCAGAATATTCTGAGTAATCCGGAAATTCAAAAACTTCAGCTAACAGTAAATTCATAAAATACTGTCATTTACAGTTATTTTTTCTCCTCGTATTCTTAGCAGTTTGTAGGTTAAATTTAAATTTAAATTTTAAACCAGAAGACATTTCAACGAGTTGACCAACGTCTAAGGGAGAATGGTGGGCGATTCCCGTTAATAATGTAATACATATTATTGACTTTCTACATATTTCTAGGAAAACTTGCAAAAATTAGTACTGATGCTGGTCTTAGAAGAACTGTACGTACGCCGCAATTAGAAGAAAATATTTTAATTGCTGTAGAAGATACTCCATCAACGAGCATTCGAAAATTATCAGCAAAGTTTAATACATCGAAAACAGTAGTACATGAAGTTTTTCAAGAACAGCTGTTATATCCATACCATCTGCAAAAAATACATTAACTGATTCCTGAAGGTTTTCCTCGTAGTTTGCTTGTTACGGGCTTATTTTTTTCTTACTATTTTATTTAAATTTATACTAGTCCCTATTAAAAATAGCTAGGTATTTAGGTAAATTAGGGTATTAAAGTATTTTCTATTTTAAATAATTATTATGGTATGGTTTAACTTGTTATATTTTTCCCAAAATATTTCAATTTGTTCATTAAATTATCGTCGGTAGGTAAATATAAAGTTCCCTGTCGATATACGGCCGAACGGACTTTTTCTTACTTCCTGCTGTGCTCTTGCGTCGGGAGAGACAAAAGAGAATTGTCGACTTAGCAGCGGGTGTTCTCGTTACGATAAATATCGCTTTTGCAGATCTTGCTGCATTTTGTGGGCAAAAATTTGTTTTGTTAGTTCTGGTGAACCCAGTGTCTACCGTTGTTGGTTGGATTTGTGCCCATAAAACCCGAAATAAGGTACCATTCACCACGAGGCCGCCCTACAATAAAGGCCTCGTCTTCGTAATCGTCCTCCTACTCGCACTCATCCTTGTTTCAATTTCATCTCATTATATTCGCACTCTCACCCTCAACGTCACCGTCTTCGTCGCTGTTAGTGTGCTGGGTGTTTTCCTACTTCATCCTCATATACCGGGTGATTCATTGCCAGTGGAAGTCCAAGGTATCATAACCCCGGACCTTGGTTAAACAACGCAGGCTTACTCCTCGCTTTGGTTGGATTATTATCTGCACTGGAGAGCAGTATCCCTATCCAAGACTCGCCTGACATAACTCCCAGTTGCTGCCTGGCTTCGTGTCCTTTTGTGGATGCTCCTGTATGGTTGGAGTAGTAAATATTCACCTGCATAATCATTGGAACCTGTCACTGGTGCTGCAGAAACCGCTCAGATAAGCTTAATTTTAAGTTATGCATGTTACATAGTTAATCCCTATATGATCTGGCCTAGTCTCACATAGTATAATATATAGACTTTACGCTATCTTTTATCTGGAAATTTAGCTTAGGTGGTAGCAATTATCACCGCCTATTTTACTTATTCTATTCTGCTACCAGATAATTACTTTACTCACCTTAGTAGACATTACTACTTAGTTTTTCCCCTTGTTATTTAGTTTGGCGTACTGTTAGGTAACTTATTAGTTAATTGTTTTAATAAGGTACATAAATTATTTACTTACAATTCTTGCTGACCTTTTCCCTGTTCTTTTGTTATAGTTTATAAATTTATATTACTTCGATATAGGTAACGGCAATAATTAATAAACTTTAGGTTCGCTTACAAAACTTTTGATAGTATTCATACTTTGTTTTTGCTAAGCTCAATTGCCCTTGTTACTATTTAAATGGCCTTTATTCGCTTAAGCTTTACTTAATATTGTTTCCCAACAATCTAAATCGATTAGGCACTTAACTTGAGTTATAAGATATAAGTTTTATGTAATTTATTTCTTCGAAAGTCTGTACACCGAACCAATAGCGCTATCGGAGAGGGTTATCACTATCCTTATTATTTAAACCTATAGTTAACACTATTTTGCCAAACATACCTAAGAGGTGCATAATCGGCCAATATTTACAACTAAAGTGATTTAGCGACTGTAGCCTTTAGGCACCGGCCAGTTAGATAAATTAAAGTTACCGTTTGTATAGCTACTTTCTTAGGACTTTTATTTGTACCTTTTTTCCGTTTTTTTTTCGTAATGTAAGGTTTCGGCGTCTCTCCAGCATTCCTGCGTACTGTCCATCGGGTTGTAAAACGGGTGGCACCTTAAGATAATTATTTTCAGGTATATCAACCCCACCCCCATTTCTGAGTTGAGTTAGGGCCAACCCTATAGCTGGAGAGAGCCTTATTGTCCTTGGAAAGGAAAATCTATTAAAATTTTATTTTACCACCCACAAGCTGGTAGCAAACTGGCTATTGGATCAGCAACGAAATGATATAAACTTCATTAGCACTATTCTTTTCACGAATGAAGCAAGGTTTACCAAAAATAGTATCACCAACTTACACAACGCACATGTTTGAGCTGATGAAAATCCTCATGCCACTATTGTTTCGCATCATCAACATCATTTCCAATCAATTAACATCTGGGCAGGAATCATTGGCAATTTTTTTATTGGACCATTCGTATTGCCGAAATGATTGAACGGATAACTTTATTTGGATGCATTTCAAGATTTAATAGAACACTTACCAATTGAAACATGTACTTCATACACGATGGGGCACCACCTCATTTCAGCGTTGGTGTGCGGGCACACCTGAATAACGTCTATCCAAACCGTTGGATAGGTAGAGGAGGACCTATTGACTGGCCTCCTCGATCTCCCGACCTAACGCGTCTGGATTTTTACCTGTGGGGACACCTCAAACAATTGTTGTATTCCACTCCGGTCGACACCAGAAGGAACTTTTAAAGAGAATCACGTTTCATTGTGATGTGATAAGGAACAATGCTGGGTTATTGTGGCGGGTACAGTCCTCAATTCGTCATGTCCGC
>NW_019421499.1:0-4888 GCF_000390285.2 Anoplophora glabripennis
GTTTGTGTTAAAAATTGGTAGGTAAGTGTCAAACTTTAAAGTCATGATTTTGGTTTGTGAGCTTTAGAATTTTAAATGACATTTAAAAAAGTAACAACTAAAATATAAAATTATATTCCTTTTTAAAACTTCTAAATTCAAGTAAGTTTCGCATCTGTCACACTTCAGTTGCACATAGAACTAATCAAATTGGCCATGTTTGGCGTTATTCATTTTTTTTTTGTTAATCTAGACATCGGACCTCCTCTGTTTCATAACTTTCTGTCATAGATGACTAGATTCACTGAATTTCGATACAATTATTTCCTTAAAATTCCTCATTCATCTCTCAACTTACAAAGCAAAATTAAAGCAAGACATCGCGTCTAACTTTCACGAAATATTCGACAGGATCACACCAACGGGTGTTATTTTTTTCAACTCGTGCTATGCGGCACTGCAACTGTCCGTAAAAACAGACCTCAGCGTTGCGAAAGAAAAAGTTAACCCTGAATTTAAATGTCAAGCGAGAAATCGAAGTTAATCGGACCTTCATGTTCCTAATTAGCAACCAATTACCTTACCGCTTTTTTTCAATTCAAATATACAGAGCGCCCGTTCCTAGCCTGCCCAGCACAGATATTTGGCACATTAGACAGGCCGTTGACGCAAGGAGACTTCCGGTACAATTCTTTACATATTTATGCAAACGATTTAAAAGTGGGGCGAAATTTTTAGCTTGGATTCTATCGATTAGATCTTAAAAGCCATCTTACGAAGACTAAGCTTATAATATACGTAGATACAGTACAGTTTTCTAGTAAACAAGCAGATACAGTTATTATAATTATGTACTTTCACAAAATTCCTTGCATAATCCCATGTTAACTCTTACGTTGTATTGAATATACGTGCAACAGACAATTTAAAGCCTCTCCGTAGGGACTGCGGGTTACATTTAAGAAAGTAGGTAATCTCTGTCTGAGAAATATCGAGGTCACAATCTGAGAACTGGTAATATCAACGGTGGCACAAGATGGTAACGTCGTGGAAATCGTCCTTACGCGCTTACCTTTGAGTGAAATGTAGGGAAGAAAATTGTATATCCATATAATCCCAAGGATCTATCACAGATTCCGATTATCTACTTCATCCTCTCTAAAGTATAGATTGTAAGTATACACAATCACTTCACTTCCAACGTTTTTATGTAACACACTGTATAGCACGCATATTATGCGTGGAAGAGTACTGTCTCGCACTGAAATTCGTGAAAATACCGTAGTTTTACCGCCGCACCTGTCTTGTTCGTTGGAAACGAGTATAGCGGTGTCTTACGTCCGATCCAGATAGGTTGACTGGACAGGTAAATACACCAGGTAGGCAGGAGTCTGGTAAGTGATTGTGTAGGTCGAGGATCGCGACGGTATTGGTCGGGTACAAGGCGGTGGGATAGGCAACACGCTTTACGTGTGGGATTAGAAGCGTTTTGATGCGTGGCTTAGCAAAGTAGGCCATGCGCAGCGTTACAGTTGAAAGTGGGTGCCTGGGTATGCAGCCGTCTTTGCAGTAGTGTGTAGGGAGAAGTATGCACTAACTTTGAGAACACATTTCGATATTAGAATGCTTTTTAAAATTACATGCGATAGCAACTTTGACATTCTGAGCAGTTAGAAGAAAGAATAAATAATGTTTTTCATCAGATTCAAGCAACAATAAATTTCGAACAAATTACATTTTCGTTACTAAAAAGATGTCGCGCCTGTGTTCGTGGAAATGGAGGTATTTTTGAGCATTTACTCAAATAAAATCATTAAAATGATGACTAATGTTATTAATTTCTTTATTCGAACAAATAACCGAATGATTAGTGCTTGTCATATCATTTAAGTAAAAGTGTTTTCAGTTGGTTTTTTAAATTTTACTCGAAAATCAGGCCTTTTTCGAAGAACATGGAAAGGTAGTAGTAGTAGTACTTGTAGAAAATTGAAATACGAATCCGAAAATATTACGGTTGTTACCGTAAAGCAGTGGCGTAATATTTTATTTAGAAAAATATGCCACCGATACCCTGTACCTCCGCCACTGGAGCATGTAAATTTTAGGAAACGCCCTCAGATTTTGGATAATGTTTAAATGAATACTTGTGCCCAATTTCAAATTATTTCACTTGCTAGTTTTTAAATTATTAAAAAAAAAATAAAAATATTTTTTGCAGTTAACACCCTGTATCTTTTTAACGAAGCGTCCTAGATAAAAACGTTATAGGAAAGAATCCCCTTAAAATGCCCCAAAGAACACGAAATTTCATTTTTGGTCACCATTTGTGAATCACCCTGTATATGATTTTTTCACACTAAACAAACTAGTACTTTTTTTTACTAGAATATGAAGAAAAAAATATTGCAATTCATCATCTTATTGGCCTTACAGCTTTGCCGACTTATACCCTACATTTTTTTCAGAACAATGCTTAGGACTGCTCTGATGAAACTTTTAGTTAACATTTTTCTTTTGCAAATATTTAAACTATCGTTTACATTTTGGTTTTGTATAGCAAGATAATCTTAAGTAAAAAATCGTTTTTTTTTCTAAAATTTCTATATAAGATTATGTATGAGGCATTTTGGAGATATCTTTCTGTATTTTTTTTACTCTGCAAGTTGTTCGATACGAGTTTACTTGTTAATATAATAGAAAACTTGTTTAAAATGTTAAATCTGAGATGTTGAGCAGAATTCTTCAAAATGAATAGCTTTTTACATACATATTCTGGAGAGTCAATAGTGTATTTATAACAGTTCTCAACAGATGGCAGAACCTACGCATTGCTTGATGTAATATCTATGTAGTGTACGCAATGATAATAAATAATCTGTTGTGAACTGAACTAAGATGTTTTCAAAATTTAGAAGATTTTCGGAAACACTAAAATAACTGAAAGAGATAAGGAGAAGATCATACCTCTTCGAAACTAATTTTAAAAATTATATATTAACTCTAGAGGATGTCCCAGGAATTCATATGAGGAAAAAATGTTTTATTATTTAAAAAGTTGACAAAGTTGCCGCATTAAAAAGTCGCATGACATATGATCACATGATATTATGCCATGCAAAATGCTGCCAACTCCTGTATGTCANTTTTTTTACTCTGCAAGTTGTTCGATACGAGTTTACTTGTTAATATAATAGAAAACTTGTTTAAAATGTTAAATCTGAGATGTTGAGCAGAATTCTTCAAAATGAATAGCTTTTTACATACATATTCTGGAGAGTCAATAGTGTATTTATAACAGTTCTCAACAGATGGCAGAACCTACGCATTGCTTGATGTAATATCTATGTAGTGTACGCAATGATAATAAATAATCTGTTGTGAACTGAACTAAGATGTTTTCAAAATTTAGAAGATTTTCGGAAACACTAAAATAACTGAAAGAGATAAGGAGAAGATCATACCTCCTCGAAACTAATTTTAAAAATTATATATTAACTCTAGAGGATGTCCCAGGAATTCATATGAGGAAAAAATGTTTTATTATTTAAAAAGTTGACAAAGTTGCCGCATTAAAAAGTCGCATGACATATGATCACATGATATTATGCCATGCAAAATGCTGCCAACTCCTGTATGTCATCACCTTCTACCATTTTGGTTCAATAAGCGAGCCTCAAAACGTTGTGATCGTCGTGAGTAATAAACAAAAAAAGTTTTTCGTTATATTTCGTATAGAAACAGTAATTAATTCTGTTTGTAGTTGTGCTGGCTTCGTTCAAATGGGGTTTCATGATTCACACGACAAACCTCATTAGGTATGTGGAAAAGTTGTATTTCCTCAATTCGTAAAATTGGACCAATTATCCGAGCCGAGTTTATTCTAGGCTAATTTTCTCGTGAAACAAACAAATTATAACGTGGTCGGGGAAAATGGCTTCATACAGGGTGTTCAATGCATCACTTTCCTTATACACTACCGCAAAATTAGAAAAATATGTATTATTTGGTTTTATTCTAATGATTTACTTGACGTTTTCATAGAAAATTTGTTATTGATGATGTATCCGAAACATTTTTAAATAATATTTATAAAGTAAACACAAAACTTATCCTAGAAAAGTAATTTTTTCTTATATTTCGCTATAAGTTTAAAAATACCTGTTAGATTACATTTATCAATTTGCAATTTAGTTTTTTTCAAAATTTATAATTTTAAGGTACTATTTTTTCTTAATTTTATCTGTATTTAAAAATTAAAAAAAAAGAGAAAAATCATTTGAAAGGTTGAGCAGTCTTTTCTGTGTGAAAAAATTTTCAAGTCTAACTTTCTAGATGCTTTATTTGAGGTTGTGTGACAATTTAAAAATACGAAAATTTTTTCAAAATTTTTTTCAAAAAATTATTTTGCGAAAACTAGAACCGATTTTAATGAAATTTGGTGTGTTTTTTTATTATACTCTAAAGGTTTTTTTACCAAAATTAGAATGCCCTCGGAGCAATTAAAATATTTTAAAAAATATCCAAAAAACTTGCTTATTTTGCCCATTTTTCATCAATTTTGCAACATCGATAATAAATTTAAACATTTTTAACTTACAGTATATTGTGCAAAACTCAATTCTGAAACATTTTTTCCTGTTCAATATTCTTCCAAAATGCATAGGTTCCAAGATATAAATAAAAAACTCGGATAAAATAGGTATTTTTTAAACATTTTTGCAATTTTGAAAATGTACCGGACCTCGCCCAGATCTAGGGATCTACATTTTTATTATGCGAGTTGTACTGAAGGTATTCCAGCTAAAATTAGCTTGCCCCCTCTTACATCCAAGAACTGGGATATTTCGGTGGTCTATTTAAGTCATGCTAAGATATGATTTGGAAACAGGTCATAACAGATGGGGTGAAG
>NW_019421500.1:0-4892 GCF_000390285.2 Anoplophora glabripennis
AAAACTATGAAAAAAATATGCAATATAATTCTTATCAGTAGCTTTCATATGCAGTTGGATTTATTCAAATATCTATCATAGTTTTATAGAAAAATTATTTTGAAGTTAAGGGTTGCAACCCCATTTTTTTAAAAATGAGCAGAGATAGAGCTCTGATAATTGGTCAAAAGATATTTCTATCAACAAGCAACACACTGAAGACACCATTGTTAAAAAACACGCCAGTGCAGATTTCACGTGGAAACCCGGTGAGACCCTTTCGTTGTTTTTCCGAGAAAGAAAAGACTTCGGCCTATTTTTGTGGGTACCTGAGGTGTCCGTGATGAACAAATATCGGCTTTTCCTTCTTTTTGACCCGAAAAATGCTTACCAGATGGCAAGAAATGTTTGCATTTATACCTATTTATTCAATATGTTTTCTAATTTCTTTGATGGCCTTTTTCTAAGTGTCAGCGATGGTTAAGTTTTGTAAATTTATTAATTTTGATGGCAAAAGGGAACGTTCTAGGCATGATTTTACTGTTTCATGTTAATAATTATGTAACAAAACTGAATTTACATAAAATCCTATTTATATACCTTCCTTCGCCATACGCCTCTGAAGAAGGGAAGCCTTCGTTGACCTAAATTTCGTTGTTTTTCCGAGAAAGAAAATNCATAAAAAAAATTTATAGAGCAAACTACACTTAATTTTTGATAGGGAATATATTCCTGCGTTTTCCAAATTTAAAGTGAAAACACCCTGTATGTACTTTTCACATCAATTGAAGCTATAATAAGGCTAGAGAGTATAACATTCGGTTGGATATAATTTTGCATTATTTTTATTTTGATAAAGCCTTTATATTATTGTAAAATGGAAGACAATAGCGGTATACAAAATAAATGTATTAACTGTAATCGAAATAAAAAAATTGTTTATGTTCCAACAATTTTTTTTATTCACCCATGAAGAATGTAGAACTTAACTTCTGCTCGACTGGATCAGCTGTTAGCTTGCGCACGCGCAATTGATTTTGTTCCATTTGTTCCAAGGTGACATTGGGATACAATATTCGTACCATTGAGAGTCTACAGGCATACTATAAAGATTTAATTTTCAGACTAATTATGACGAAATCGGATACCGATATCTTTTTATATAACATCTGTAAGTGTAATACGTCAGTTAAAACTTACACAAATATTGCAACTTCACAAAGATCTCTCACATCACTGTCGTGGTATATTCTAAAGTTCTAACAAGTATCAGTTCACAATACTGTATCTAGCAACATAAAATGATTATTTTGAATATGATCCACCCATCGCAGATCTATATAACTGCTATGCATTGTAGCTTAAGACTCACTGATTGTACGTAATTTTTTTGTTAGTGTATCTCGAGAAATAGCTACATAAAAACACCCTTCATTTTTTCATTTTTTTTTCTCTGTTTATATAGTTGAAAAACTATGAAAAAAATATGCAATATAATTCTTATCAGTAGCTTTCATATGCAGTTGGATTTATTCAAATATCTATCATAGTTTTATAGAAAAATGATTTTGAAGTTAAGGGTTGCAACCCCATTTTTTTAAAAATGAGCAAAGATAGAGCTCTGATAATTGGTCAAAAGTTATTTCTATCAACAAGCAACACACTGAAGACACCATTGTTAAAAAACACGCCAGTGCAGATTTCACGTGGAAACCCGGTGAGACCCTTTCGTTGTTTTTCCGAGAAAGAAAAGACTTCGGCCTATTTTTGTGGGTACCTGAGGTGTCCGTGATGAACAAATATCGGCTTTTCCTTCTTTTTGACCCGAAAAATGCTTACCAGATGGCAAGAAATGTTTGCATTTATACCTATTTATTCAATATGTTTTCTAATTTCTTTGATGGCCTTTTTCTAAGTGTCAGCGATGGTTAAGTTTTGTAAATTTATTAATTTTGATGGCAAAAGTTTTGTAGACACGACGCTGCTCATGTTTTTATCTGGAAACTCTAAATCTACTTGAAACCTCTTATTTTTCAGTATTGTTACAGTACGAGTGGTCCTAAATCGTTCCAAAAAGTAGTCAATAACGCATTTTCGCTTTTGTTACAACATTGTGATTTAATCAAACTTAATTGGAAGTCAATGTTGAGAGAAACATGAGGTAGTACAATAATAATGTTTATTATAATTTTGTGTGATAACTTAAGTCAGACATTCTTGTATTTAAATGTAGATCCTAAAGGGCAGCACATCTGTTGCATATAATGTCTAAATCGAACACTAACCTCAGTTATTTATAATATGTTGTTGCGTGTTATTGTTGCTGATGATTAAAAATTTGGTTTAATTTACTTATTTTTCATTGACTTTAACAGTAGCTATACTGAACTTTGATAAAGCGAGAAACGTTAAGTCGAAACCAAAATTACAGAATTTAATACATAGAAAGCCGAATAATAAAAAATTACTTGCACATGCATTTCATAAGCAAAAATAATACATGCAGATGCAAAATAGAACGGTAAGTAAGTTAGGCAATGTCTTCTTTTTCTCTACTAGCTTTAATTTTCTTTTTTATATGATTTTTAGTATTTAGTACAATTATTTATTGCTTTTATATACGTCGTATCATCTCATAATTGGATCCTTTAAAATTTAGCTGGTGTATGTAAAATACGTAGTTAAATAAATTTAATTTACAAAGTGAACTTCAACACAGTCACACAAAAAATATATTGTACGAGTTTGACGGCCAGACTATGTCAACTACATGTTTTCGGGGTCGCTGAATCCGAATCCGTGATCCATTTAACCCCATTACGTCAGGTGTTACCGATAACCCGATATCACCGCAAAATCCAAGCTGTCAACTCCTGTTACACACAACGGTCCTGTAAAGGGAGATGTGCCCCACAATAACCCCATAATCCTATATATTCAACCTCAATCCTCCTAACCCCATAACCGTATAATCCCATAACCCCATAACCGATAACTCCAATAACCACGAAACTCAGTAGTTTGACTTGAACTCCCATTGCGGGATATAATCAAGGCTCTATAAACAATATATTTAACCCTATAATCCCCAAACCTCATAACCCCATAACCCTATAGTTCCATGACCCCATAATTCCAATAACAACGTTAAACAGTAGTTCGATTGTTTGATGGAAGGAACATGGTCTATATAGTTATTGGCTTCCAGTTTCATCACCTCCATTAGATTAACCGTCAATTTCAAAAATATTATGCCAAATGAAGCTTTATTTCGCGTAAACTAACCCAGTCAAGAATTTTTCTACTTTCCGCCTTTTTATTTCTTCCACTAACCGATATTACTTTTATTATTTTATTATCTCAATAAGATACGTACCATTATGTAAATACAAATTCATAACTGATAGAAAAGCTTTATAAATGTACATGAAAAGAAAAAATACCCGTAGTTCGTTACGTACGATCGACATATACAATAATAGTATTACTATCTACAATTTTTTTCTCGGTCCCTATTGGTCGGAGGAAAAACTTTTTTTTTTAAATTCTTGAAAAAATGTCAGCTTTCGAATGGCAGTATCGACATTTTGATACGAACTGAAATCAAAAAGTTAATCAAAGTTTTATGACCCCGGAAAAAAAACAGATTTTTCGATCGTTTTTTACGATATTTGAAATCGATTTGAAGCTCGCGCGATATTTGCACATGATAGTGTAATTATTAAAGAAACTTTTAAGCCCAACCCAATAGGGCGTGTCGATTTTGTGAAAAAAAATTTTATTTGCGATTTTTGTAAATGAGGGTGTCCAAAAATATGCCGTTTGATGTGTTTTATCCGAATTTGAAAGGTTTTTGCTTATTTATAAACATTTACCTTGGTAAATTTGCGTTTGAAAAAAATGTATATTGAAATTTCTGAAAAAAAATTGTTTTTGGAAGAAATATTTTAAAGGTTCGAATATTATGTCTAAACAGGTATTGATTTGCACATTTATTATTCTTCGTTGAAAGTCTTTAGGTAGCTTGCTACACACACAGCATTGCTAGTTAAAAAAAATTACGGGTAGCACAATTTTTTTTTGCCGATTTTATAGTAGGTATAATGTATATATATATATATTTAACATTATAGGCGAAAAAGAAATAGAAGTAATGATAGAACGGAACTTCTTATGAGAAGATAGTTGACTGCAATTTTTACATGAAATGTGAAAATTTTTCGACTTTGGAGTAGCTATTTACCAAGCAAACTAATATAATTGCCGGTTCTTGAAAATATATTTGTGAATGGTTAACCAAAACACAACTTTTTGACACTACTTATTTTTGAAAAAAGAAATTAAAAAAACCACACGCCGTACCAACCCAATTCGTAAAGATGTGGCGGTCTATGAATTATGGGGATCTTACAAAAACGCATTTTTTCGAAAAACTTGATTTTTGTAAAAACTATAAAATATTTTTCAATGATGGAAAAATCATTTTATTTTGCTTACCAAGAGCTATCCTTTCACTAAATTTCATAAAAAAAATATTTATTTTTGAAAGAGATACAGCTATGTATTTGACAAAATTGCGATTTTTAGCGTTTTTTTGCAATAACTAATTAATTTATTTATCGATCAAAACGGTTTGGGCTTATTCGATCCGTATTAAAAATTTCTACAACTTTTGTTTGAAACATTTTTTTCTAAACTGTTTTCTCTTTTTTATACCTAAATGAAAAAAAAACTGTTTTTGCGACCTTTGGACACCATTTCGAAAATGAAGCCCAAAAATGCAGGTGAGGTAAAATAGTTCATTGAATTCTACGTGATTTTTCCTAATTTTTACATATTTTCAGTTAATGAACTATTTTTTGGCAAAAAACGAGGTATTTTCTACAATTTGATTGGACTATAACGTGACATTC
>NW_019421501.1:0-1413 GCF_000390285.2 Anoplophora glabripennis
GAACGTCGAGTGCGCCGCAGCCTGCTGTTCCAAAAGGCCCCTGGCAGTAAATCACGAGGCGCAATGTTGGATTTCTTTGCGTCCCGTGACAAGAACAAAGTCCATTTAAAATATTAGTCATAACCGTGAAATATGTAAAAATATATTGTTAAAAACATTAATTGACACTTTTATTAAAACATTTGTAATAAAATTGTTTAAAATTTTGAACTGTTACTCTACAAATACATTTCAATACTATTTAACTTTAAAAACTTTACTTAGCCATGCGGTAGCATGGAATTATAATTGAACCAAAGAATCATAACCAAACATCAACAGAACCCAGAGGCACACAGAGCAAAATAATTGAGACAACCATGGACTAAATAAATTATAGAATTTAAAAAGAAGGAAACAGTAAATTGGGCGCTAAATTTTGAAAAATAATTTCTATAAGCTGGATTCACTAACGTCATTAATAGATGAATTATTATTATTAATACTTAACAAATACGTGAACATGATACTTAAGTTATCAATGCCAGAACGCCTATTCATAGTGTTCCCACATTGAAAGATGCTGCACATCTCAAGGAAATTTCTTTTAAAAACATTATTTTCTGAAAATTTTATACAAACTTCGTTAAAATCAATATCATGTTTACAAATATTTGTATGGTTTGACAACATACACGAATTCTTATTAAGTCTAATGTCACTCTTATGTGAAACAATTCTGTCTTTAAGCCTCCTACCCGTTTGCCCAATATAAACTTTTTGACAATCCTTACAAGGAATACTATACACCACATTAGATTTATGTAATAAAGGAACCTCATCCTGTAGTGGCCAGGCTAAGCCGTAATTAGCAACTCGCATAATCTTAAATTACTTTAATAATACTTTGATAAAAATAATACATATATGTATAAGTATAAACTGAATACTAGCAAGACTCAGAGTCGAATGCCTCTCTATAGTCCCCATCGGTATCCCGTACCGTAACATAAATAAACACAGGGCTAGACATAATATTTCACTATCTCAAGAGGCCCTACATTATGAATATTCAACCGGTGTCTCATCTCAACTGCCGCTTGCTTATCTTCCTTTTTACATTTGCGTAACATCAAGCTGACTCAGTGCTTTTTCTGTGGTGAGCAGTGGCGTGTCGTTACAGTCGGCCAGGCTACCACTTTTCCGTCCCGGAAAACACCGAGTAACCTAAGAGAACAGACAACAATTCGATATATGTAATGCAAACAAATATACGTCAATCAGGAAGAAGGCGAGTGATGACGTAGTGCTGGCCAAACACCACACATCCCAGGCCCTCCTCTAGCTTTCTCTAATACATTCATACAGCTCATATACAGATAAATTCACCTATATCGATATGCATGCATTTGATCTATTTAAACAATTACGTAA
>NW_019421501.1:3036-4894 GCF_000390285.2 Anoplophora glabripennis
CAGGGATGGGCGTTTACGCGTCGACTTTAATTGTCGACGTCTACGTGTAGACTTCGCGTAGACTATGTAAACAACGTAGACTATGTAGACAATGTAGACAAAGCGGAGTTTGCGCTCTAATTTCAGTTTAATCTAACCTATATTATATTTGCGTTACATTTACGTATGATCTATTTTGTGCTGTACTCAATTCATCACTCAACTTTTTCTGTTTGGCTGTTTTTACATAAACATAAAATGAGCGGACGTAAAGCAAATTTAACAGAAATGTTAAATTTTTGTGAAACACTGCCGATTATTTTAAATGGAACAACAGTATATTATGCAAAATGTAAAAGGCACTTTTCGGATTTAAAAAAATACACACTTTGTATATAGTTACTTTCAACATTTCACGATTTAATACAATAGGTACGTTTAGGTAATTCTAAGTAACTGTCGATCAATACAACATTGGTCTAATTGTTTAGGTATTTTACGTTTCAAATAGTGAAATTTTTGTTAAAACAGTTATCAACAATATTATGCTTTATATCTTGCTTTAGTACTTGATCCAGCGTTATTATTAATATAATATTCCTAACCTAATACAGATGCAGTATTTCACATTTATTTTCAGTGCGTGTACCCCATATACTTACTACAAGTGTACCCTCATTTTTACCAATAATTAAAACAATTTAAATATCGACAGCAACTGTCTTTAATACTAGATGTCATTAGTGTCTAAAATTTGAAATAACTTAGACAAATGTTACATTCATTTGACAGCTGCCTACTTAGAATTGTTTAAATGAGAAAAGGGTTCTCTTTTCAAAATTTGAATAATATACAGGGTGTTTAAAATAGTCGACATCACATATCTAAGAAAATTACATTTCCAATCATTTATTTTTTCTGACAGCAGATTAATTTTCAAAATTTAAATAATATACAGGGTATTTCGTTTAAAATGAAAACACACCTTTTTCTAGTTTTGAGAGTTTCTTAATTGTTGACATTGTCGACATTGTCTACATTGTCGACTCTTCCAAATTAAGTCTTCATCTAGAACATTGTCTACGCGTAGACAATTACATTGTCTACGTCGACATTGTCTATCCGCCCATCCCTGAAGGTAATGAAAAAAATTAGACGGAAGTGAATTATGATTAACAACAATATTTCTATGGGGAGCACTGCCTGACCCACCATTAGAAACATAATACGAAGGAGAAAGAACTTGTAAATCATTATCTCTATTAAACAGAACTTTGTTAACAAGCCTTCTTGGGTAACCACATTTAAAAAACAATTGGTTGATTTTTAAAAATCTTGAGCGACCTCTAAAAAATTTGTTTTGAGCTGATTTTTTGAGGGGGCTCTTAAAATATGATAAACTAACATATATATATGACAAGAGATTCGAAAAAAAATTAATAGATTCGAAAAAAAATTTATGGTTATTTTTGGGCCACCCTAATATATATATATCGGGCGTTTCACGTCAACGGGCACAACTAGTCGTTAGTCGTACCTAACCTCAAAAGCTATAATAGTTATAAAGTGCGACCACCATATTTTTATGTTTTTTTCCAAACGAGTATGTGATATGATGAAAGGTATGTTCCATATAAAAAGAACAAATCTTTTTTAGAAATTCTGCATATTATACTAAAGAAAAGGTAATGAAGACTTTATGTTTTAGCCATGATAACGGCCTCAACCCGATTAAACACAAAAAGCGTATATTGTTTAACCTGTTGAATTTAAAAATATCGAAAGGACTGAAAGGACGGAATAATTCTTATGTAAGCCTTAATCGATTCGGCAAATACTATTTCGAAATTTGTTTCAGTATGTGGATTCAGTCAATGAA
>NW_019421502.1:0-4883 GCF_000390285.2 Anoplophora glabripennis
ACCCACGCACTGATTTTATGGTAACCTTTACCATGAGCAGAATCAGTAAATCTGTAAGGGGGCATCCATAAATTACGTCACACGAATTTTAGGACTTTTGAACCCCTCCCCCCGTCCTTGTCACAGGTTGTCACATTTTTATAATCCCCCCACCTGATGAGACGTCACACATTTTTTAAATTTAGCCATGTATTTAAAAATAATCGAGAGAAAACAGCTATTTTCATTTTTTAATGTTGCATGAGAGATAATCTCATAGCGAGAATGCTAAATTATTAATAAATATAGATCAAGTTCGTAGATTTTTATAGTTTTTTATTCACATCTAAATTTCGCGTTTTAGTATTTTAAATTTTAACATGTGACGTCACAAAACTTTTGATCCCCCCCTGCCCTCTTGTCACACATTGTCACATTTCGGTGATACCCTCCCTGCCCATTTACGTGTGACGTAATTTATGGATGACCCTTAATTTGAAAAAAGGAAAAAGCAAAGAATGACAAATATATAGGATATTTCTTTAAAAAAATAAATGTTTGGAATAAGTCTACTGCAACATTCAATTGTTTTTTTTTACTTATACAAGGTGTCAACTATTCCTAATTNAAACATTTCCTTATTTCGATTCGTTAAACAAAAATGTTATCAATTATTTAGCCTGATAGCTGTTTTTGTCAAGCAAATAGGACTATCTGAATTTGTAATGTTTTAAATTAAAACAGTCGAATTCGCTTACAAATGTTTAAAGACCTATTGCCTTAAAAAAATGCGACCTTCCATCCCATGTTATGATTTCATACTTTTCCTATTTATCTACAAAGTTGAGGGCATCTACGTTATGGTCAAATTACTCCATTTTAGAGCAACATTTACAATTAGTATAAAGGAAGACAATGAATTTATTTGAAATTACATAGTTTTCTGAAACGTCAAGGTGAAACAAGTACATATAAGACCCACGCACTGATTTTATGGTAACCTTTACCATGAGCAGAATCAGTAAATCTGTAATCTGAAAAAAAGGACAAAGCAAAGAATGACAAATATATAGGATATTTCTTTAAAAAAATAAATGTTTGGAATATGTCTACTGCAACATTCAATTGTTTTTTTTTACTTATACAAGGTGTCAACTATTCCTAATTTTCAGAAATGATAGAGGGCGGGATAAAAGAACCTACGCAAATGAGTTAGTCAATAATATAATAAAATAATAACAAAAATAATAACAAACAGATATTGATATTATGTAACCAAAGAACAATTAAATTTTAACAAAAGCAAAGATGTTTATAAATGCTCGAAATGCATACAATTATTTTCAATACATGAATTTAACCTTCGCTGCGTGCTTAGGTTAGGTTAGGTTATAAACGCATTTTATTTCGGTAATTAAATGTCTTTTCGTTAGCATCGTGTTCCTCCAATTCATTATCATTGTTTATTTTTTGCTTACTAATTTGCGAATAACTTGAGAACAAAAATAGGTATCGCACCTTTTTTGGCGTCAAATTGTAGCTATTTTTATGGTCCTATAAAAAGTTTTATCCTGCTATTTCACTTTTTTAAGAAAACGTGAAACAACCTAGGGTTGGATAAATAGCGCCAAAAAATAAACAACACTTTCGTTAGAAATTTCAAACTTATACTATGATTATCAATTTTTTGTGCTGAATTCATTTATGTAAAGAGTACTATAGCATTGCCTTTAAAATTTTTGAGAAAAATCCATAAAACGGCATTCTTTTGAAATAACGCCATCTGTAGGTTTCCATATTGAGGTAAATGACATTACGCATTCACCACGAGATAAAGCATGAAAAGACCTTTCCAAAGAGGTATAACACTATGGACTTTTCATGAACCAATCCTTAAAAAATATGCATTTTTCTTATCAGACATTAGGGGCTTCCCCCACTTTCTATCGAGAGAACAAAATGTCAATAACAAAAGTTATGCGCAATGAATACGGCTATCCATATTTGTACTGTTTAATATACCTGAATAGGAAACATTTCTCAGAAAAATTTAAGTCTGTTTTGGTATATAGATTGCGCCCCCTAGAGGCCGAGCTATGAACTTGAAAACTATTTCCAGCGATATCTCTTGCTCGATTTATTAATCATTTTTTTTAAGCTCTAGGGACTTTCTCTAAAATCGTACCTCGTCCACCTTAGTGGGACACCCTGTATATAGTTAAATAAATAGTCCAGGTTCCATCAATTTATGTCAAATATCTTAAAATATATTCTAATAAAAGTGAGGTTTTTTAGATAAATACACTATATCTCGAAAACGACCTATGTTTATATGAATTATTTTTCATAAAATGGGGTCTGTTAAAATTTGATTTAAAAAATTTGACTCACTTTCTATTAAGTTAAGTAAAATGTAAATAAAAAATGGTTGTAAAGATCCATTTTTGTCTTTTTTTAACCCCATTCTGTATTCTTTTTAATTTTGAAAACGGGCCGTATGCGAAGACTACAGGTTTACATTCTAGAATACATTTGTGGCGTCGTGAATTGAAATGTCACACATTTGAAATAACTTCCATTAAAAATAAGCCTTTCATTTTAAAATGAAATAAAGATTTTTTTCTAGCAATAACATAATTAAGTACTTGCTTTTTAGAGACTTCGAAATATGTATCATTTCAGAGCATATACGACCAATGATACGAAATTTTGCAAAAAATGCATCATCACCTGAATTTCTCGAAATCGGTTCGATTTATCAAAACTAAAATAGAGTTATTATCTTTTCTTTCTTCAATTTTTTAAAATGAGGTTAAAAATGAGGTACTTTTTAAAATGTAGGATAGGATTTTTTTCACAAAACGCTCATATGAAATATACATGAAGGTTTAAGTGAGTATACCTGTTGGGCGGAAACAAATGTCGGTTATATATTTTATTAAAGAAAACAGTTATATATATACAAGCATCTTACAACAGGAGAATGAGAAACGAATGAAAGAATGAGGAGTCAGGTTGCCACTATTGTATAAAAAACCAATTTATTATTGTGCTCTCACTTCCCGCACTGTTCATCACCAGTTAATCAAATAATATATTAAACAAGACTAGAAGCGTTATTATGTTCTTTCCAGAAGTGGCATATATCGTAAATGAAAATGTATAGGAAGATATCAATTTTGTAGTGCGAATTATACGAATATTATAAAAACTGTTGTATTGAACAGTGTCAGAAAACCTACAACCTACAAAATATATTTTTTTATATTCTCAGAAAAATGAAAGCTGTTTTTACAAACTTGAATATCTTGATTAAAATCCTCATATATGTATCTTTGAGTTTTAGTACTATGTTCTCTTAAAAGATAAAATTAGAGAATTGAAAAATTTATGAAGCAAAATGTATAACTTAATTTTAAAAAATACAGCGATTTAAAAACAGTGATACTTAATTTACCGGGATCTAAAACGGAAATGTGGTTATCGACTTGGATTAAGAGAACCTTTTTGTAAGATTTACTACGTCACTAATATTAAAATATTTCATTAAAAAAAAAGAACACATGTGATCTATTTCTAGCAGACAACAGCCATTTAAACCCCTTAGGACTTTAGACCCTAATGTTTTTTCCGTAGTTATTGATTGTTGTTAATTAGTCCAGTTGGTAGACGTTCGGCGTGTGTCAAACGTATATTTATGTATATTTATAAAATATTCCATTACGGTAGATTAGCCAGCATAATTACCTACAATTTAAAATAGTATATATTTTCATCGTTTAGATCCTAAGCTACTTAACATTTTGCGCCTGTTACATATTAACATAAAACAAAATGGTACGTGTGGGGTAAACCTTCGGCCTCTGCCGACTGGAGTAAATAGTGAATAAACCGAAAGAAGTTAAGGCAAAAATTTTAATTTAGAAAAATAACTTTGAGGTTACGAAATTCCATTAATATTATGCACTCGAAAAAATGATAGAAGGTTGTGACACCACTTGTGATCTCTTTTTACTCCTCGCTTCCGGATACTCTGTATAATTATTGTTACAACACTTTTTTTCGTAGTACTGTACTAATTATAATTTAACAATGCATCACGTTTCCCTTAAAGCCTGGTATAATTTGTTATGTTTGCTGAGAGTACGCAAGTAAAGAATACGCTTCATAAATCTTTCTTTATGCAGCTTTTATGCTATAAGGAAAATGTTTTGTCCAACGAGACTATACGTCATAATTTTCTCACTTTAATTATATATTTTGCACCAAGATTCAACGCTAGACATCTATTCATAGCTGTTCAGTAGTGAATAATATTTCAATTTAATGTGACATAAAATATATCGGCTATGGCTAGTTGATTTTAAGATTTAAAATAAGTTATGGTGAAAGGCGACATTACATGCACCCAATATATTTTTTTTGATATAGAAGTCTATAGGTTTAGAGGCACTTCAGCTATTTATAAAAATTGAGCTGGAGAATGAAGGGCATAATTTTGTATGCACGAATAACTAACAATTAAATAACAAATCTGCTTATCTATTATGATTATCTTTCAGTTATACGAGGTTTGATCCAAAAGTAACGAATTTTCAAATTGCGCATGTTGTATCTTACCTATCAAGTTAGTTTATAGAATAGAATAGAATAGAATAGAATAGAATAGAATAGAATAGAATAGAATAGAATAGAACAGAACAGAACAGAACAGAACAGAACAGAACAGAAGAGAAGAGAATATAATTGAATAGAATAGAATAGAATAGAATAGAATAGAATAAAATAGAATAGAATAGAATACAATAGAATACAATAGAATACCATAGAATAGAATAGAATAGAGTAGAGTAGAATAGAGTAGAATAGAATAGAATAGAATAGAATAGAATAGAATAGAATAG
>NW_019421503.1:0-4957 GCF_000390285.2 Anoplophora glabripennis
AGTTGGACGCGACTTTTTGTTTCGGCAAGCTGAATTTATCACTATAGATGCTAAATATTATGTACAATAACATATTAGTTTCCACAGTCATAAAAGTGGTGGGGAAATTGTTTACAGGGTGGTTAATTGTATAATTTTTCACGTTTTTCGCTTATAACATTTTTCCGTTCATTTCCATGAGAAAACAGTAGAGTACTTTTTTTTCGTCTTCAAAAGACCTACAAAACTAGCCCTCGAGCGTCAAAAAATATTGATTAGATCAAAAGACCAGAACGTTTTGGCATCGCATCCTCCCATTCCTTATCACTGTCTAATAACTCACACGAAATCTGGAATCGGTAAGTTGAATAGTTTACAAGTTATAAACAAATTAACTAATTATTAGTCTGGACGATCCCGAGCATCTTCCACAATCGCACTGATATTTTTCATGGAAGATTTCATAATAATGACAGACTTAAACAGATGCACGAAAAACATTATAGCTTTTTGAGATGAGGAATCCAGGCATGGCATAGAAAAGAGGAAAAAGGTAATAAAAGATTTACACCCAATTTCAAATTTTATGTGCGCATTGAAAATGGAATTATATCAAGAGTTTTGTATATCAATTATTTTATTTTAATGAAAAAAAAAAAAGATTTATTCGACAGGTAAAAAAAATAATTTAGTCCTTTATGCATTTTTCTTCCAATTCAGTTCATGTAAAAAGAATATTAATCTCATGTTAAATATTCATACCATACGTATTTTGTTTTTCTGTCTATTACTTTTTAGCCTCTACTTTATAATCCCAATCAGAAACATACAAATATGTATTGTATATGTACTAGGCCGATTAAAAAAAAATCGACTACTTTTTTTTCAAAATCCCATCTGAAATGGATTCAGGGAGGTGAGAAGAGATGCCTGTAAAAATCAGAACTCTTGATATTAATATTTAGAGATCGTGCATCGCGATTTTCTATTTTCCATTTAAGTAAATGGGAAAAATTATTTTTCAATTTAAAAATTTTATATCTTAAAAACCAATAGACGGAATTAAACGACCGAAACATATTCTCGTAGGGAATTGAACGTGTTATAAAAAATGTCACTTAACATTTTTTGATAATTCTACTTGTACAAAAATTATTCAAATTCAAAGTTAAATTTATGTTATAATTAGGTACACTTTTTTCTCCAGTTTCAGGTAAAATGATTAAAGTTATCATGAAATATTATAAGAAAAAGCATTTAAAAGTCAAAATTTATCAAGTCTTTCAAATTAATACCTAAATTAATATGACTGAAAAACCCACCATTTCTAGGAAGAATCAATTAAATTGTAGTAAATACCTAGTATTTGAAATTTTTTAAAATTATTTCATTACTAATGATAAATGACTTTCTCTTACAGGGAATCACAATTGGTAGAATTTCCAAGGAAGATTTTATATTTCATACCGTCGTTCTTGGGGGCGAAAATTCGAAATATTTGGAATTATTCAATTTTCCTGGCTGTAAACATACATAGGTATTGTATTCTCGAAAACGAGAGAGTTGCACTAAACCAAATTTGGAGAGGACATAGCTGATACAATGCGAAACACCGCCTCAATATTAAATATGTTGTCACCGCCGTTCTTAATATCAGCAGTACCTAATTTTTCATGTGCCTGTAATATTCCAGTTCGTTAGTTGGAATTTTCATCCATAAGTCATACATCATCAGAAATCAATGTTTGACATATTATCATGTTTCTCGTTTGTGCATCAAAATACCGGCAAGCGACACAATGATTACTATCCATCTTAGTTTTTGGGCAAAATTTGTTGCATTTTACTCAAGGTAAAAAAATTTCTGTTTAAACTTTTATATGTTTTTGAAAAATTTCGCCAATCGCTATAAACAAATAGTGACAATTTTTTCTGTAACTGATTTAGCAAAGTTCGAGAAAGAAATATGTACTTCTACTAGAACGTGTTTGTGAACAAACAGTTTCTAATATCATTTGTAAAAAATCCTTTGGACTTAGACTCAAGGGGTATAAATACTGTTATAAAACAGTAATAGCTATATCTTAATACACTAACCTTCATCGTTTTTATTCACCACTTTCTCCTTAGCTTCGGAATTAACCATATTCTCAAAGGCTAACCCGTAAATCTGCAATATCGGTTCTTGCTTTATTTTAAGCACATAGGGATTCAGTAACTTTTGCTTCTTCTCCGTCAGCGGATCGAACACGTGGTCTATAATAATGTACTGGTTTTTGATATTCGTGGTTCCCACGTTTTTCAACTTCACAGTCAATTTTATCTTCTTGTCGCACGTTGATATCTCCTGAGGTACATTTCTCAACGTATTTTCGAATTGCTCGTCGCTTTTCTCGCACGTTTTGCGCATGTACGAAGCCGATTTTTCACAACTNCCAAATTTGGAGAGGACATAGCTGATACAATGCGAAACACCGCCTCAATATTAAATATGTTGTCACCGCCGTTCTTAATATCAGCAGTACCTAATGTGCCTGTAATATTCCAGTTCGTTAGCTGGAATTTTCATCCATAAGTCATACATCATCAGAAATCAATGTTTTACATATTATCATTTGTCTCGTTTGTGCATCAAAATACCGGCAAGCGACACAATGATTATTATCCATCTTAGTTTTTGGGCAAAATTTTTTGCATTTTACTCACGGTAAAAAAATTGCTGTTTAAACTTTTATATGGTTTTGAAAAATTTCGCCAATCTCTATAAACAAATAGTGACAATTATTTCTGTAGCTGATTTAGCAAAATTCGAGAAAGAAATATGTACTTCTACTAGAACGTGTTTGTGAACAAACAGTTTCTAATATCATTTGTAAAAAATCCTTTGGACTTAGACTCAAGGGGTATAAATACTGTTATAAAACAGTAATAGCTATATCTTAATACACTAACCTTCATCGTTTTTATTCACCACTTTCTCCTTAGCTTCGGAATTAACCATATTCTCAAAGGCTAACCCGTAAATCTGCAATATCGGTTCTTGCTTTATTTTAAGCACATAGGGATTCAGTAACTTTTGCTTCTTCTCCGTCAGCGGATCGAACACGTGGTCTATAATAATGTACTGGTTTTTGATATTCGTGGTTCCCACGTTTTTCAACTTCACAGTCAATTTTATCTTCTTGTCGCACGTTGATATCTCCTGAGGTACATTTCTCAACGTATTTTCGAATTGCTCGTCGCTTTTCTCGCACGTTTTGCGCATGTACGAAGCCGATTTTTCACAACTTTGCTCCGAATTCACGCATTTTATAAACAAAGCTCTTACTTCGAAACTGGTGGTTTCCGATGAATTTTTACAGCAGTCCATATGCTGGGCGCAACATCTAGCGTTTCTTTCTTCGTCCATGAGGATATTCTGAATGTTGTCGGTATCGACGGTTTTGGTCTGGCCAGTAGAAAATTGTATATAAAATAGTATAACGAATACCTTTACGTCAAACATTCTGTGATAGAATGGTCACTAACGTCACTGTCACATTCGTATAAGGGACGAAGATAGAGCTAAAGAAATATCAGTGGACTCATTTTAATTTGTTTTGTTTAGTTAGAATTATGAAAAATAGGATTAGTAAATCTGAACAAACAATATGACAAAATGACAAACAAGAAAGGGAGTTAAAAAAATAACTAAAAGTGAAAAATAGATTTAGATGGAACCAGAAAGAATTAAAATTTAGTTGTGGGAATGACGATTTTCATTTTTTTTTTATTTCATGGTTACTTTGTCATATGTAAAAAAATTGTGAAATATCCTTGCGACAAAAGGTTGATTTTTNAAAAAAAACGTGGGCTTAACTTTTGCCGGCACAATATGTTAAAAAAATTCGAAAAATGTCATATTTTTCTTCCTATTTAATTATGTATCTTTTCAAGAGTTGATTTTAAGTGAATATGGAAGAGAAAAAAAGGTTTGCAATTAAATTTTTTACAAAATATGACTATTTACAAATAGAATGAATCATGATTATTATTGTAAAAATCGAAAAAATCGCCAAAAATGGGGTTAAAAAACATTACTTTTTAGGGAATTTTTTTCAGAAAACTTCATATTGTGTAGAATCATCACACCAAATTTCATCAAAATCGGTTCAATAGATTTTTGCATAATAATTTTGCTATTCAAATTTTGAAAAAAAAATTGCAAATTTTCAAAACTTTGCCCAGCAAAAACCAAGGCCCTTAGATACTTGAAAATTTAAACACATATAGAAGGGCTCTCTAGCTTTCAAACGCTTTTGGAAAAATTCGAATCCGTCAATTAGGAGAGCTCTGGCGCTTGTTTAAACACTGGTCGAATTTTTATAGTTGTGCCGCCAAAAGTTAAGCACACGTTTTTTTTATACGCATAGAAAAAAAACTGCAGAAATATAAAAATAGGTGTTATATGTAGGTGACTAAAATCATATACCTATAGAATAAATATTGTTTTATATTATGGGTTATAATTTACGTTATTTTTATAAAGTTTCCTTAAAAACCACCCTTAATGATAAAAATTTAAAATTAATAGTTTCTTTGACCTTAAAATATTTTCATAGCGCATCTATTATAGATAGAAATCTTTTCAATAGTTTATGATATTATAAATAATTTAGTACAATATTTCAACTCTTAAAATACTACCCCTAATGACAAAATATAAAAAAATTGTTTTTAATTAAAACAGGATAAATTAAATTGTTTTACCTGTTTATAATAAAATTTATAATTTATCCCATTGTTTTAACCCTTAAAAACCATCCTCCATGACAAAATATAATAATCCTATAGGTAAACAATGCAAAATCGATTTTTTTCGTAATTCCTTTCTTTCTCGCGATTTACTTTTTATGCAATATTCAAAATAATTATTTCTCAATATCTTTTTCATGCAGAATATCATAATTTCAAATTTTCCAAATACTATATTATTTTA
>NW_019421504.1:0-3592 GCF_000390285.2 Anoplophora glabripennis
TTACTGAGTCAGCATCTACATCAACGAAAAGGTATTAAGTTAATACAAACTTGTAATAAGTACATCACAATTCTATGGTGGATGTTAAAACTGCGCAAAAAATGAACTGACTTTTTGTTAGTTCTTTCACATTGAAATTTTTTTGTATTTCTAATGATTTTCAAGTATTTAGGTCGCAGAATTATATCAGCTATCACTGTGGTGTGCAGAAACTATGATTAAAATAACAACCATTTTTAGTTATGTTAAAAAAAGCAGAAATAATTATACTCATCTACGATTTTTCTCATTTTGCAAGCTTTTATTAAATTTGAACTTCTGTGATTGTGAAAACCCGACACGGTTTTAAGTAGAAGAAATCGTGTGCCATCTTTTATCTGGATTTAAGTAAAGCCCTCGACTATGTTTTTCATAATTGATTAAATAAATTATATATTTACGTTACCTCAACAGCGAATGTGTATTTTTTATCATCTTATATAAGTAACATATTTCAATATTCACAAGACATGGAGTTCCACAAGGGTCGCTCTTGGGTCCTCCACTTTTTCTTAATTTTTCCTAATATTTTTGACAACAAAGCGTTAAGTACTCCTTTTGATGACGACACTACTACCTAATGATCTATATCTAATCTAATCCCGAACTTGGTATATAGAAAGTACTTATCTACATTAACCAGAGGTATCACTGCTTAATAGATTGTATTATATCTTAAAATCGATAGTATGCGACAAATTAGAGTGCTTCGTTTGAAACGTACATTTATTTTTTTTCGGTCCATTGACGAAATAATTTTCTAAACATTGGAAAAAAATTCTCACCAAATTTCAGCTCTTAATTATAATTTTTAATACTCGTTAATTGATTTTAAAATTTTCCTATTCATTTATGTAACACGAACCTAAGGTGTGTTTTTTTAATTATCTATATCTCAACTACACTTCACGTTATTTTATTGTCCATATGCGGTAATTATAGGGGAATTTTTGTTCTTTGAAAATTTTAAAAACCTTAAAAATGACATGGGTCCTAAACTCAACCATTTCCGAAAAAAAAAAATTGTCAAAATCTCCAACTTCGATTAATTAAGGAATATTGACATAACTGCGTGCACAGAATACCATAAAATACAATGTTTACCACTTTTTTGAACTTATTTATGCTTAATTCTAAAAAATAATATAATTAGCGTTTCATATTCATAAATTCTCATAAATTGATATCGAGCAATGTGACAACGGCGCGGCGGTTAACACGAGGTACTAAGCTGTCCACCAATACGCAAATCAGTTGGTATCTGGATTCGACCGCGTCGAAGTGTTTTTTGCGTACCACTATTTCCTTTTCTTGAAGTGTTTTCCAGCGAGTGCGCGAATTGGATTCGAAGGTGCCGTTTTGAGCATATGTTGTTGTTTGTTTTCCCACTTGTTTCTTTAAAAATTACTAAATTTTGCGTTTTGGTAAGTACCTAAATTATTTTTAATACGTATGATTATTTGGACGACCTGAATATTTGGGTACTTTAATTACTTATGTGAGTACACATGTTGCAAGTGACCCATTTTTAAGCATTACGTTAAGAGCGCCAGCAGACGCGCACTCATAGACCTACGACCGACTCCACACACTCCAATGAACACTCACCCCATCAACACGTTTTTTTCTATACAACTTAGTTTTCAATAAAATACTTTATTATTACCGTTGAGAGAGCGTTTTATTTTTCCTGTACAGCGAAAGCAACCCTCACATATTTTTCAAATACGTGATTTTATTAAAAGTTAAGTTCCTGTTTTAAGAGATTCAGAATTACTAAAATTCGAGCTAAAATTTAAGCACAACACTATCTTCGTACTACAAAATCGATACATTTTATTTTATTTATTTAAGAACTGGAAAACAATTGTCTTGAAAATTACTAAATGTTTCACAATAATAGCTGTTTACATTTTTTCCGTAGGACAAGTCTGCCGCGTGTACACGTGGTGTTCATCAGTAGGTTGAGCGCTGTTGTCACGTTGTGATGAAATGCCCCAATATTGTTAGGAAAATGTTTAAAATGAACTTGAACTAGTTTAATATCGACGATCAATGTTATTTAACAACTGATTCCCATCTGATGTAATATTCTAAGTATTTGTAAAACCTTTTTGTAGCTTAACTTATAGCATGGCTATTAACAAACTTCCGTAAGATTCTCAAAAGCTTAGAGTGATAAGTAACCACAATTTCTCCCAGTCCATAAGTTGTTGATATCACCCCACTTCCCCCTAGTCAAAACGTCAAAAAGAAGACGGTTAGTGGATTATAGCAATTTATTTAAATTTGATTTCGTATAACGAAGATTACAAATCCGTAAAAGTCACAGAGAGCGATACAAGATACAAATATGCAGTGCCCTTTAAAAACCACATGATCCGGAAACCTAAAGAGCTCCCATCATTCTTCCCCATTGATGGTGCAGCGCGTGTAATAAATCTTCCCTCATACCAACATATTTACTTGTCACTTGTACCTCCAAGCTATTTGCAGAGGCAATTCCGCCTATTATTTTCTGACAATTTATTATTAAAAGTATCAGCGCCCCTCATCGGGTACTCGCATAGCTTCCTTGTTTAGGGAATGATATAAGGCAGGCCATTTGGCGTATTGGGCGATATTTCTTTTCTTATTGATTGCATCGAGCATTGTGGGGTGATGACATGGCAATTCCCCGGGCAGCAAGGCGTATTTAGCGGTCCCCGGGTTGGGAGTCGGTTGTTATCTCAATCAAGCGTGCCGGAGCAGCGTACTGCGACGGCGAATCGCAGGATAAATGCTTAATTACGTGACTCAGCTACCGTCGTTGGTAGTTACCCCGCCCCGCGCGATTGCGTCAGTCACCTTACAGACCCAAAAGAGGAGTTGTACGAGGTGTCCCAGAAAGTTTGGAACACCGACCGGTCACAGAATCCTGCAGTGTTATTCTGTGACTCTTTAAGACTTTAGATATTTGACTTATATCTGTCTTGCTGCTAACTTCATATGAATATATTATTATGATTTGAATAAAAGTGGGGGTTGGAACAAATTACCACCGGATTTCGCAAAAAAAATGTTGGTCCCCTTTAACATTCCTTGATAATCAATCACTTTCTACAGGATGTTTTCCTACTAAATGGAAAATGGCCTGTATTATACATATCTTTAAAAATGGCCAACGTAGTTTTGTAAATAATTATAGACCTATAAGCAAACTTTCTGTTTTTGTAAAACTTTTCGAAACTTTTATCTATGATCACGTTTATTCACTGGTTAAAACTCAAATTATGGCTGAGCAACATGGATTTTTTAAAAATAGATCTGTTGAAACTAACCTCATGGTATTTTCTGAATTTATACTAGACCATTTGGACAATCAGGTTCAGGTTGATGCGGTCTACACCGACTTTAGTAAGGCTTTCGACAAAATTGATCATGGAATCTTGTTGAATAGGCTTGTTGAGGTCGGTGTGGGTGGCACCTTGCTGAACTGGATGGAGTCTTATTTATCCGACAGATCGCAGTGTGTTGAAGTTAACGGATTCACGTCAAATTTCACTATGATACC
>NW_019421504.1:3824-4882 GCF_000390285.2 Anoplophora glabripennis
ACGTCATCGACAATTTTTTTAAATAGCAACCCCCAATTTTGACCATGCCATTTGAAAGAGCGTGTCATTCTACATACACATGAAAAATTATGGTGTTACATAACAAAAATTTCAAGAAAATAATGTTTGAAGATTTTAAAATTTAATTTTCACAATACTGAAAATGATAATGATTATGTAAAAATCGACTAAATTAAATGTTCAAATTGTGCACCGTTGGCTGCCTGACAGTAGCCAAGACGATTAATAAATTCTTTTTGGACATTATCAATAACTTCAGGAGGTATACGATGTATCTCGTGACGAATTCTTGCTTTTAAATCTTCTATTTAAAAAAATTTTCGATGACGTCATATCTCGAGCAACGATGACGTCACAAATATGGGTCGTATGTCAAAAAGTGCCTTTTTTAAAAACAAAATCGACGTGCCAGGGGATTTTTTTGAAAACTTCTCAATTTAAAAAATAATGAATTTATTCGTTACTTTTCGAAAGCACTGTATATTAGTCGCATTGAAATGATTCAATATAAATTTTTAATTTTTTTTTCTTTTAAGTGTAGGCGAACTTTGAACGACAACAATTGTCATAGTGTTGATTATAATATTATAAGTTTAGCTAACAAACTTGTGCTACACTATAGTTAAATATTGTTATTTATTTCAAGAATCTTATGTTTTACAATTAGTCCAATTTTTGGTACCTTTTTATGTTATCAAGCTAATAAATCATTACAATATGTACTGAGCTTTCATAAATAATGACAAACCTCATGATTGCCGAATTTAATAAANTCCCCTGGCACGTCGATTTTGTTTTTAAAAAAGGCACTTTTTGACATACAACCCATATTTGTGACTTCATCTTTGTTCGAGATATGACGTCATCGTCAATTTTTTTAAATAGCAACCCCCAATTTTGGCCATGCCATTTGAAAGAGCGTGTTATTCTACATACGCATCACATGAAAAATTATGGTGTTACATAACAAACATTTCAAGAAAATAATGTTTGAAGATTTTAAAATTTAATTTTCACAATACTGAAAATGATAATGA
>NW_019421505.1:0-4887 GCF_000390285.2 Anoplophora glabripennis
CCAACTACTCTGTGGACTAATGCCCCGACCAGCATTGAATTATACCGATTCATTACTACTGGTAAATAATAAATACACGACTGTAAAGACAGTAAAAATTAAATATGTGGGTAAAGTTTATAATATTTATTATCTACAAATTACATAATATTTATTGAGCAATAAAAATAGAGAAATTATCATCACTTAGGTATAATCTCCCTAGTGCTTGAATTATTTCCGGAAATGTTTCCGAAGGAACGCAATTTTCTAGAAAAATACGTGAATTCATGGACGTGGGGGATTCGGTAAGAAAATTTTACAACCAAAATTTATTTAAAAAATTTGACGTTTCATTTTGAAACTTATTTCGCCAAAATAAAGTTGGCTTGACAGGTAGACATTGTTTTGTGGTGCACGACATATTTTTTTCTTCTTAAACGTCACATAATTTAATCGCATTTCACGCGTTTTTTTTAATTAAAAAATGGCTCGTTTTGGAAATTAAAATTACGAAAACGTAAAAACAACACGTTTCTTTCACTTTAGTAATAAATGAGACATTTACTATTTGAATTCAAATATTTACCTTTGCAATACAATTCACTTAGTATTACTAAAATAGAAGGAAAAAGTTTTATAGAAAAGCGATGTCTATGGCAGTTAAAGTATTTGCCATATAACTTATGTAATATATAAAAAATAAATGATACTACTGATTTTAGAATTCTAGTATTAATTGTTTGTTGACAAAAGTCGATCTTCAAAAAACCTTGAAGATAAGCCAANTTTTATAGAAAAGCGATGTCTATGGCAGTTAAAGTATTTGCCATATAACTTATGTAATATATAAAAAATAAATGATACTACTGATTTTAGAATTCTAGTATTAATTGTTTGTTGACAAAAGTCGATCTTCAAAAAACCTTGAAGACAAGCCAACTTCGTCAAACGGAGATCGGATTCGGATTCAGCGACCGCAAAAACGTATGGATATGGTAGTTTAGTCTTTCACACATAGATTTAATAATCTAAAACCGAGTGCAAATGTAAGCTTCGAACTCTTGATTTTGGTGCGTGTTTCCTTGTTATAATACGTTTAATAAACGTATTGTGTTTTAGCTAATAAGATAGAAGACAAATGCATCTGAATACCTTAACTTTATCGATATTTTTACAAGTAAAATTATTTCCTGTAATATTGGCAGACCTTGCTACTATAGTCGACATATTTATTAAAATTTATTACATAAAATAAAATTGTTACTATTAAGTGAACCCTAAATAGTTCAGCTATCAATTGTTTACTACCCTTTGTCTGTAGAAAACACTATTTTATGGGACCAGCTCGTATAAAAGGCATATGTAGTTCACGAGGGAAATAATGATCTATAATATTGCCTATATGCCCTTGAAAACTGATAACAATCGACTTCGTTCTTTATATTTGTCAGTATAGGATATTGGGTTAATTACCTGTATGTTTCATTTGATGAACTGCATCGTGGTCATCGATAAATAGCATTTTTTTCATTGTGTCTATACAAATTTCATTGTATTAAATACTCTTATACATAACAGTAAAATTTTTACACATGCAGTCATTGCATCTGTTAACAAATGAACTGATTAATTATTATCATTATTGCCTTAGTACATTATTTTCATGAAAAAGGATTAATGATATTATATTTAATTGACAGTGGCCATTAATCTCAGGTTAATTATTTTTTTCCTGTGCAGATACTAATCGATAATGATTATCACAGGTCAAAATTTGATCTAGGGACAGTCGTCAGAAGTGACTATGGGATATAGTTTTTTTTGGGTCGCTGATCACGAATCCGAGGTCGGTTAAGCTCCATCACATCAGGTTCAANGTTAATTATTTTTTTCCTGTGCAGATACTAAACGATAATGATTATCACAGGTCAAAATTTGATCTAGGGACAGTCGTCAGAAGTGACTATGGGATATAGTTTTTTTTGGGTCGCTGATCACGAATCCGAGGTCGGTTAAGCTCCATCACATCAGGTTCAAGGTGATTTGAAGGTCAAATCAAGAAATGACCTCCAAAACATCTGAATAAATTCATGCTTATGTTTTAGAGATCACTGAACCCGAATCCGAGGTTTGTTTACCCCTACGATACACCCTAAAGGTCATTTCAAGGTCATTCATGAAGTATTTTGGGTAGAAAAGTTAAAATCAGTCTGAATAATCTGGAAAAATTCATCTGAATGTTTTTGAGGTCACTGAACGCGAATCCAAGGTTATTTAAGCTCCATCACGTCAGGTTCAAGGTAATTTGAAGGTCAAATCAAGAAATGACCTCCAAAAAATCTGAAAAAATTCATGCTTATGTTTTAGAGGTAATAATAATTAGTAAAATATGTGTTCGAAATTTTTCACCATCTTGTGAGGTTTTATCGATAACCCCATATAACCTCAACCCAATTTGTCCTGTTACGTACAACGATCCTGTAAAGGAAGCTGTACACCAACAATAATCCTATAGTCCTATACATTTAACCTCAAACCTCATCCATGGGGTTAGGGGGTTGGGGGATTATAGGGTTAAATATATTATGTTTATATAGCCCTGATATATCCCGCAATGAGAGAGCAATACAAACTACTGAGTAACGCGGTTATTGGTGTTATCGGTTATGGGGTTATGGGATTTTACGGTTATGGGGTTAGGAGGTTATAGGGTTATTCTGGGTGCACAGCTTCCTTGTTAGGGTCGTTTGTGTAATAGGACTTGACAACTTGGCTTACGACATTATATGGGGTTATCGGTAAAATCTGAGGTGATGGGGTTAAATGGATCACGGATTCGGATTCAGCGACCCCGAAAACATGTAGTAGACATAGTATGACCTCCACACCCGAAAAACATTTTTTTTTTGTGGCTGTGTAATTTACTAAACCTCTTCCGCCTTTCTCTTATCTGCTCAAGATTAGTTCTTCCTTTTACGTCAACTGTTACCGTGGTTTTATTTGCGGTTTATGATAGACTCCTTTTAATTTGGTAATGTTTTAACAAGTGCATCGAAAGACTTCTTTTTTAAACTCTTGAAGCGAAAATTTTCAATATTCCGCTCATTTTTTATTTTTTCTGTGGTCAACGTTTGAATTTGATATAATTTGAAAGATTTTTTTGTTCCTTTTCAGTTATGGATGATCGATTATAGTTTATCAACTTGTTTTTACTTAAAAAAAAAACGAGGCTATGAATTCGAATGTGAAAGTTTAGTTTGATTTTCATGGCACCCTATGGTTTTTTCTTTAAAAATTTTTTTCTAGCAGATTCGCCAATAGCGGCACTTGGAAACAACACAATAAATTAAATAATAACTAGTCCGTACGATATTTGTCGAGATAGAATTCCAAGAAGACCCCTGCATCACTTTCTTGGAATTAACCGCAGTCGACACCGAGGTAGAAAGGCATTGGCTGCGTGGCGTTCACCGTAGCAGCTTGCAGTGCATACTGTGTTTCTTCATAAATGTAACGTTCTGCGCATCTTCTAGTTTATGTACGTTACTGTACTGTAAAAGAAATAAAAACACATTTTAATCCAAAAAATCTACTAAATATATATTTTAATGTTCTGAAAATTACTCGAAGAATTTCAAGGCCTGGTAAATTGTTACAGTTGGTCCGATAACAGAACTTTATTGGCTTATTCTTTTCTTGAAATCCTATCTCAACAAATACTCTCGACAGTCTTAACGAGGTTCTAAAGTACTGATTAATTCTTCCAGTCTGTCGACCGACAATTCTTGTACTGTCAACGACTGCATATAAATGAATTCCTTTGACGTTTCACCAGAACGTCGAGAGTAGTTTGCAGCATTATTAATGCAATGGAAGCTGTAAAAGGCAATGCGCAACGAGGTGTTGCTCTGATTATGTGATTTCTCTGCGAAATCTCGCACGTGCGTTAGTAACTCTGACATTTCACATTAACATCTCATTTATTTGTATCCTCGGGAAATACTTGATATAATTGATGTTTTGTCCAACAGGTTCGTTTTTAGTGATTATAATAGAATTTCAGTCAAAATTTTTTTTTTGTTTATCATTAATGTTTATATTAAAATGAAAAGTTGTATTATTAAATTGGTTCGCACTATTAAAACTAATACAAAGGGGGGCCATTATCTTTGTGGGTCATCATATTAATAGAATAATATCAACCGTAAACAATCAGTAGAAGAGGTAAATCGTGAAACAAGGAATAGTACCAATATGCAGCATCAGCATCGTTCAAAGTATTCTTCCCCATCTTGATTTTCTCTTCAAGATAACCTTCGACATATCCTTCAGCTATTTTGTGGTTTTTGTAGTGATATCTGCGCCACAATCTGCCAAGTAGCTGCTATCAACAAAATGAATGACCGGTATACAGGGTGTGACATTTAACACTCCCGCTGCCAATATCTCCAAAATTAACAAATTTATTTTAGTTCCGAAAACTTAGGTTGTTTTGTTAGGTCCCTTGAATAACTTCAAATTGTAGTTAGAATTGTTGGTTCAAATCTTTCTGTATAGATGGACGTGGCGATACTAACAAATTTTTTGATTCCTGGAAGGTGGAAATGAAAGATTTTTTTGAAGGATCGTTAAATTTTAAGCAATTTTTGTAATATAAAGTTTTTGCCAATATTTACTTGTTTTCGAGATATGTAGACTTCAATATGCAATGTACGATGTAACAGAAAAATCTAAGTATATATATTCTTTGAAAATATTGTTATAATGGCTTTATTCACACCACATACTAACTAATGAACAGTAAATTATAAAAAAAAAACAAATGACAACTACAGAAAAAGTAACAGAAAGTATTTAAAATAATATCGGAGATGTAGTTACTGAAGTAAGTGAAAACAAAGATTA
>NW_019421506.1:0-4903 GCF_000390285.2 Anoplophora glabripennis
GGGGTTAACTATTATTATCAGCGTTTAGGCCCTAATGTTTAATATATAAAGTTATCATATTTATTATGTGTGAGGGTTAACTGCATATAACTCGCTGACGCGCACTTGAATCTTAACATTTTGCTACAAAAATGAGAAAGCATATTTTGCTCCGAAAAAATGTCATTGGATTTTTTTACCATAATTCGGTTAATTTTGAAGCTATAGTTTCCTACAAAATTGTAAATTTTAAAGATAATTTCGAGAGTTGTAAGATCGTTTGCATATAAACCTTTTTAAGTCCTTCGTTTTTTAAAGGGAAAGGATCGAAGGGCTCGAGAAGGGCTTATTTTTTATGCTATAGGAATAAAAAAAAGCAAAATATTTGTTGAAAAAAGCTACATTTTTGTTGTCTATCATTTTTTACGTATCTTTCATAGTTTCAGTTATTATATAAATAAGGCATCTTTTTTTGAATAATGAAAAATAAGTTCTCAATTTTTACCGTACATTATTAAAAAAAATACGCTTTATAAACCGGTCTAACTTCAGGACCGTATGAAAAACACTAAAACAAAACTAATTGTAAAGGGTCTACGATTAATTTTAATTCTGATGGAAATGTTACAGCGTTTACTGCTCATTTTTCCTTAAAAAATATGAGCAACCCATCTGTTTTTGACCATAACTCCTTTAATTTTACTCTAATTAAGTGCTCATTTTGAAGGCATTTTTGAGTACAACAAAAAACTCCAGGAGCGTTATACACGTAAAATTAATCCTTTTTCCGTTATTTGACGTAGAATACATCGATTCGAGTATTCCCCTCCAAAACAAGTCCCCTTCCACTAACCATATTTCGCTTTGTATAGGACGTTCAACACTTTTTATTAAACGATNTGTGCTAAAAAATTGATAAAAAATTACGTTTTAAATCTTGGAATGATATAATTGTGCAATAATTTAAAATAAAAATTCTCTTATATTGTTTATGAAAGAATATCTTACTTTTGCCATTTTCAACTCATATAAACTACCCTTTTACCAATATTAATGTAAAATATTTTTATTATAATCGATTTTTAAATATAATTAGTCGTAAAAAAAATTGCTGTGCTGCATATAAACTTTTATAGGTACAGGCTGACGCGCACTTGAATCCTAACATTTTGCTACAAAAATGAGAAAGCGTATTTTGCTCCAAAAAAATGTCATTGTTTTTTTTTACCATAACTCGGTTAATTTTGAAGCTATAGTATCCTATATTTCAAGAGCTGTAAGATCGTTTGCATATAAACCTTTTAAGTCCTTCGTTTTTTAATGGGAAAGGATCGAAGGGCTCGAGACAGATCGTTTTTTCACTAAAATGGGTACTTCAAGCGGCAGTATCTCCTTTATTTTGTATGCTATAGGAATAAAAAAAAAGCAAAATATTTGTTGAAAAAAAAGCGACATTTTTGTTGTATATCATTTATTACGTATATTTCATAGTTTGAGAGCTATTTTATAAATAAGGCAATTTTTTTTGAATTTTTGAATAATGAAAAATACGTTTTCAACTTTTACCGTACATTATTAAAAAAATACGCATTCTAAACCGGTATAACTTCAGGATCGTATGAAAACAAAACTAAAACAAAACTAATTGTAAAGGGTCTACGATTAATTTTAATTCTGATGGAAATGGTACAGCATTTACTGCTTATTTTTTCTTAAAAAAATATGAGCAACCCATCTGTTTTTGACGATAACTCCTTCAATTTTGCTCTAATTAACTTTTATAAGTGCTCATTTTGAAGGTCTTTTTAAGTACTACAAAAAATTCCAGGAGCGTTATACACGTAAAATTAATCCTTTTTCCGTTATTTGACGTTGAATACATCGATTCGAGTATTCCCCCCAAAACCAGTCCCCTTCCACTAACCATATTTCGATTTGTATAGGACGTACAACACTTTTTAGGATTTTCTTTGTTTTTTTTATAAGCTAAATTTTTGTTCATTGCACTTTTTTTAATAAAATGCGTAGTTTTTGAGTTATTCGCGAAAAATACTTTGAAAAAGTGTTTTTTTTTCACTCAAAATTCCAAGATAGCAATCGTGAATAACTAGAAAACTATAGACTTCTCGAAAAAATTCTTCGAATATTTTTTGCTCAAAATTTGATTCTCTATCGATTTCCAGCGATATTTTTGAAAAAAAAAATTCCACCCCCGAGAAGAGGTGTCAACCCCCAACAGGGTGGAAGCGTCAATCGGAGGTATGTCACTAATGTTCATTGACCTTTTCTCTAACTATCTGCCAAATTTCAAGTCGATCGGTTCAGTTTTAAAGAATTCGGAGGTGAAAAGCTTCAATGACTGTACTATAATAAATAAAGCTAAATGTCGGAGTTATTCTGTTTTTAAACATCTCTTGTATCCCTCATTTTTTTTCGGAAATTGATAATACTTGAAAACTGTCACATTTTGGCCTATAGTACCTGATTTTACTGTAGAATTAAAAAATGCAAAAATATACAGTGTTCCATTTGAAATAACAGAGTTGATGATGACTTCCGGTATAACCGGAAGTGCGAGAAAGTTAACACTATTTTCATTGAATAGATCTTTTTGATAAACCCCTGAATACAAATTTTCAGATTTCAAATTTGACTAATTTTTGATAATCTGGGTCTTCTTCGTGATACACCCTGTATGTATTACAATATTCACATAGATAGAAGTGAACTGGCTTAAAGCTAAAGTTAAAATTTTTGTATCTACGAGAAATTCATTGAAAATAACTACAACTATGTATACTCATGTCAGTAAAGGTAAAAGTAAATTATTCAAAGCCCACAATTTATGATCAACAAGTTGAACCGAGAAAATCCTACACCGAGGACGAGGTGTAAATCTGGGAAATGGTAGAAAGTTTCTAATGGCATTCCAGCTCGACGCGCGGCCGGCCCAGCTTTTATAATTAAAGAGACAAAACCGTGATTTTAATGCACGCGCCGTGTTTATTTATTCAATCTTGCGCGCCTGCCAGTTCCACTGACCCTAAAAAAAATTGTTGTTACGAATTCTGTCGCACTTCTGTGTCAGACTGGATGCAGAAATACTAGCAGTTTCGTCTTTTGTTGTTTCTTAAAGTGTTTGATTGTCAGTCTCGACATTTGACAACACACAGCTTAATTTTATTGTAAAATAAAGATCGCTGTGGTGATTTTTTTATATAGGCGCTAAAATCTCGTGAAATCATAGCAAAGGTTTGGACTTTCCCATAATTCATGGAAACTTTAATAGTGCTGTGAGTTTTAATTCGTTATACAGGGGCTAAATCACATAGAACATATATACACGGCAAGACACCGATAAATTCTACAAGGACAATCAAAGAAGTGTATTTCACATAAAATTTTGTAGAAATAGGCTTCGTTTCCGAGATACTTATATCTATGTCGAAGTTGTAAAATAAAAATTATTTGGTTATTGGTTATAAACAATTTCTAATTTGACATGGGGCATCTCCTAGAGATTTAGAAATACAAAGAAAACTGGAAAAATTGGAAAAAAATCCTTTATCGAATAAAAAAATGAAAACTTGAAACAAAAACACATCGAAAAACACTTAGAAAAAATACCTACTTATTAAAATTTCTTTCTAGATACATTTTGCAGGAATAAATCTCAATGACAATTAAACTTCGGGAGCGAATAGAACAAAAATTTTTTTTTCTCGTGTTTTTCCAATTTTTTTAGGAAAAAAAGTATTATATACTCTGTATAGTTTTTCGTTAAAAAAATGTTAAGTCCCTGAAGCTAACCAAATGTTGATCCATCAGTGTCAAAGTTTAAAAATTTTGTTAATATTTTGAGTCCGTCATTCCATCAATCAAACTTAGAATGTCATGTGTATTTTGTAGGGTGGTAATTTAAAAAATTACAGTAAGTATACACCGATAATTATGAAAAATAAACTTGCTGTAGTGTGCCAATTTATTTCGTGTGTATTTCTGGGTCACAACATACAATGTAAATACGCGGATGGAACCACTCGCGGTGTCAATGAAAATATTTCGATTGTCTTAATACCCACTTTTGTTATTCCTCTTCATTGGTGGCGGATAAAAACCGAGTAATTCGGTCACGATAGCGCTGAATACGGAATCGTTTAAATGAAAGTAAAACACAGTTTCTAAATTGCAAATTTTATATTCTCGGCTCGGCAGAAAACATTACATTTTTCAAATATTTATATATTTTGTAAAATATTGAGTAATTAATTGAAGAATGTTATCAATAAGTTCAGATTTTATCTATCGAAACCAAAAATTTCGTTAAAAATGCGTATCTCAAATAAGAATTTACATTCTGTATTTATTGTTGACAAGTTAACTTCATTTATAAACAGTGGATTTGATGAGGGTAAGTATGTGTGTTCGATGTTTGTTGACCTCACCAAAGCCTTCACAGATTGCATCTGTCAAATATACTTATTGATAAATTACAATTTTATGGTTGTACTCGCGAAAGCATATCACTTATTCAGTCGTACCTCTGTCATAGACAACAATACGTGGTTCATAACAACTACAAATCAAAAACATTAAATTTGAATTACGGGGTACCTCAAGGTTCTGTTCTGGGGCCACTGTTATTCCTATTATATATAAATGATTTCCTAACTTCTATGAGGAACGGCGTGTTCGCAATTCGCTGATGACACTAACTAACTTATCCATAGCCAATAATATTTTGGATTATCTGACGGTGGACATTCCAATAATCGAGGATGACACATTACATTGGTTTACTTCGAATAACTTATTTCTTACAAAGATTTGACAACCATTTATTGCTTGTCTCTTCTTGTATTGTTATTTTATTACCATTTTCTTTGTTTTCGAAAACGTACCGCAAGGCATTACAGGGTAGTAA
>NW_019421507.1:0-4871 GCF_000390285.2 Anoplophora glabripennis
ATGTAGTTCCCATGGAAATAAAAATATTAATAAGAATTTTGTATCTGATTAGGTAAATCTTTGAAACCTGTGACAAAAACGGTTTCGTCCAATTAAACGCAAAATCCTTATTCTTATTTACTATTCTTATTGTACAAAAACATCAATACTTTCGCTACATACGTAATTTAAAGAAGCTTTACACGTTATTGAAACGTAACCTTTGCATTTTCACTTCTCTCATCCCAGCACTGATAAAGTCGTGGTTTTTATTAAAAAAATCCATAACCGTTAACACTTAATTAAAATACATTTCCGATTTAAACAAATTTTAGTAGTTATAAAGTCTTTGCTTCAAACAATCAAAATCACTTTTGATTGTTATTGTACAGTACGTTGTTTTGCTGTAAACTCACTTCACCTTTGAGTTTTAATATCTCGATGACGATTCATCGTATCCACAAGATTAACAGTGGATTTTGTTCGTCAATCTTTCCTTTATTTGATCCTATAATTATATTTGAAGAATATGCAAATACGGTAGCTCCAGCTCTAAATGTTTATAAGTATTTTTTCGACAAAATTTTGAAAAATTCTTAATTATTGCTGAAATGGATCAAATCGAAAATTTTTAAATGAGGATTGATAGTCGAGATTTCAAAGGGTATGTATAAAAATTGGGAGCTCAAAATAATCATTGGTTTTATCGTGAGAAAGAATTGACAAATAAGTATAATTCTGTATTTTTTTAATTAACAATTGAATTGTGCGAAATGTACCTGGCCGATTTCGATGAAAAAAATTCCGCAATACTATCATATCATGAAGTACACAGAACCCTACTTTTTATATGACTGCTCTAAAGTCAAGGTCCGTAATAAATTAATGAAAAAAACATATTTTTTCACGAATTTTTTTTAGTTTATACTGTATTGCAGCAATAATAATGCACATAAAAATTTAGGACCTCTGTTATTTTGAAGAGAATCTCAAAACGAACCTATTTTTCCTTTGACTATTTTCTCTAATGTCAATATTCTTCGAGTTATACATGAAAGAAGGGAGAAAAATACACCTTTTAAATTTTTTTTACATTTTCTTATGCTAATAATTATGCACAACTTTTTCAGCGGGCGAATATCGCAATTATCATTTTACATAATATTTAGAACTATTTCCAACAAAAATTATCGTTACTATATAAAACATTCATCCCGAACCAGATACCGACTGGACTAAAAACATTATGTAGATACAGAAACTCATCTGGAAGTAGCGCCAAGCCGGCTGACATGACGGTCCCATGCGGTGACGTCATTGCATTGGCATGGCTGAGACAATTATTCGCATTTTAAAAATCGTATAGTTTCAAAACCGCCTAATCATGAGCAATACTTTGTGTATGAAAAATAAGAACGTTTTTGAAAACTTAATGAATGACCCCAGTATTGTAATGAAATTGAGATTAGTGTGCTTTGCTTTTACATTTGTTTACGTACCATGTTTAGGAGGGGGGAATACATCATTTTTAGGAGGGGAGCAGTGTAGCGAAATTCAAATTAGTGTGCTTTTTTACTTTTACATTCATTTGTTTACTAATTTGTTTCATGATGTTTCTAGAGTACCTATGTTCTGTTTCTATCTTGTTCTTAGAAGCTTAGAGATTGTTCTTAGAAAGTCATGGAAAGTTCGCGAAACAAAGAAAACTATAAAAACGACCGGGCTGATGCGCGGGTGAAGTTTTTGAGGTTAGGTTGTTATTTGTCATTGTGAATTGTCAAAGTTGTAAGCTGTGTCTATATAAAAATAGTATTAAATAAAGGAAATTCGGTGCAGTATTGATTTTTTGGGGTAAAGCATGAACGGTCAATAAAACTGATTTATTATTCCATCACAAGGTCATTTTTAGTTTAAAAAAGATTACATGTATGAAGAATGACTGCTTTTTGCGCAATAGTATGAATATTTTGATCTAAATTGATTTGTCGAGATGTTTATTGAATTATTGTGTTGTGATATTATTAACGCTTACGAAGGGGAGCAACGGAGGCTAGCCACCGCTGTTCTGTTGACTTGACACCTGTTATGATATGATAGGATGGAAAACGGAAAGGGCTGAATACGTCGCCACAGTTTCGTTCTATTACATTTTTATTTTAGTTTTCGATTTATCGGTTTACGAGAGGGAGTCCGTAAAGCGCCTTTGTGTGGTGTATATTATGAAAAAACACGTACTTATTTGAATCAAGAAAGAGGTGATATGATTAGAGTCTACTTTTTGATTCTGCTACAAGAATTGTCCCGAATGTTAAATGCAAACTAGGACAATGTTTGTAAGATTGGTTCAACATTTAAGAGATTCATATGCTGTAAAAATCAGGTGAGCAAACAGATTATTTACTTATTTTTTATATTTCATTAATCATTGATTACTGCTTGAGTTCTCTGTTATATTCCTTGTTAAGTACTGTTTTATAGTTTATCCTATTTAAAAGATTAAAATTTTCGCTTATATGGGATGATTAAAGCTCTTGGCGAACACACACCTAACAAATGTAACCCGCCAAATAGTAGTACCTCACGACGAGTGGTGTGAAAAATTGCTTTTTAATAACCTTTCCTTTAAATTATGAAATTTGACAACAATGCATAACCCAGTTCCCAATTGTGCATGCGCTGAGACTAAAGTACCGTTATTTGAGGTGACACTAACTTGTCCAGCAGCGGGATATGAAAATTACTAAAAAGAGGTTAAAGAAAAATAAGTTTTTGCGGCNCAAAGAAAACTATAAAAACGACCGGGCTGATGCGCGGGTGAAGTTTTTGAGGTTAGGTTGTTATTTGTCATTGTGAATTGTCAAAGTTGTAAGCTGTGTCTATATAAAAATAGTATTAAATAAAGGAAATTCGGTGCAGTATTGATTTTTTGGGGTAAAGCATGAACGGTCAATAAAACTGATTTATTATTCCATCACAAGGTCATTTTTAGTTTAAAAAAGATTACATGTATGAAGAATGACTGCTTTTTGCGCAATAGTATGAATATTTTGATCTAAATTGATTTGTCGAGATGTTTATTGAATTATTGTGTTGTGATATTATTAACGCTTACGAAGGGGAGCAACGGAGGCTAGCCACCGCTGTTCTGTTGACTTGACACCTGTTATGATATGATAGGATGGAAAACGGAAAGGGCTGAATACGTCGCCACAGTTTCGTTCTATTACATTTTTATTTTAGTTTTCGATTTATCGGTTTACGAGAGGGAGTCCGTAAAGCGCCTTTGTGTGGTGTATATTATGAAAAAACACGTACTTATTTGAATCAAGAAAGAGGTGATATGATTAGAGTCTACTTTTTGATTCTGCTACAAGAATTGTCCCGAATGTTAAATGCAAACTAGGACAATGTTTGTAAGATTGGTTCAACATTTAAGAGATTCATATGCTGCAAAAATCAGGTGAGTAAACAGATTATTTACTTATTTTTATTTATTTGATTTATTATTATTGATTACTGCTAGAGTTTTCTATTTGATTATTTTTTAAGTACTGTTTCATAGTTTATCTTTAAAATAATTAAATTTTCGCTTATATGGGATGACAGGGCTCCAGGCGAATACCCATTTAACAAAAATACCGCGCCAAAGAGCAGTACCTCATGACGGATGGTGTGAAAATTTACTTTTCAATAATCTTTCCTTTAAATGATAAGATTTGCCAACAATGCATAACCCAGTTTCCAATTGTACATGCGCTGAGACTAACGCCGTTGTTTGAAATCACACCAACTTGTCCAGCGGCGGGATATAAAAAATGTGTAAAAAAATGTTAAAAAACAAGTTTTCACAGCAATTCGAAAAAAGGAACTATTGACACGTGTTTCTAAAGGTCAAAGGTAGCCTCTGTATAAATATGATCCAATTAAAAGTTACACCCTATAAATATGTCTATCAACAGCATAGATACCTGGAATCACTACGAAACACAGGATGAGACGCCTGAGGGTAACTTTATATGAACATTTTTTATTACTATGTTTTGTCAATCATCATTAACTTTTAAACAACTTAAAAAACTAAAAAAGGATAACAGACGTCCACATTATTCTTTTTTGATCATTTTATTTTATTTATAATTCACGTATTTTTTTATGTTTCCCTTAAAATTATAAATATTTAAAAAAATTTAGAAGCCAAACAATTTCAAAATTGGTCACACATGTTTAGAAAAAATGTCGGCATACAAAATCTGTAAAAAGTTGTTATCCTTTTTTTAATTGAAATATAAAAATCGAATACCTATTTATATTCAAAATGTAATCGTTTTCCAATAAACATCAGAAATACACGTACAGTGTATTTCACATTTCATTAGTCAAATTAATAAAATCTTTAGAAATATAAATCTGTTCACTGTCGTCTCTGATTTATGACATTTTAGAAAAGACAGTAAAAATATGTAAAATATAAGATTATTGTAAGATTTAAAAGAAATTGGTAAAATTTCGCTATATGAGGTCTGTTTAGAAAATAACCGAACTTTTTTATTACGCGAGATAACTTTTGTGCCGAGCGGTTTTAGTTTTTAAAAACCAAATTCCTTTTTATTTAAAAACTTTCACAAAAGTATCGATGAATTAAAGTCAAAATGAATACAATAATCTCAAAGGTATGAGCTCTGTATTACCTCTAGACAATAACTGGTTAAACAATGAACTTGACCCATATTTATAAGTTTAGCAGAACAATGAAACTGCAAGGGTTGCAAAATCAGCATCTTGTCAGGATTGATAATTCGCGCTAATGAAGATATTTAGTGATATGCGGTTGGCAACATTGCGTTACGCATAACCTCGTCTGTAACCACATGTTCTTGGATTGTTGATATGTT
>NW_019421508.1:0-4878 GCF_000390285.2 Anoplophora glabripennis
ATATCGTGTTTCTGTACATTTTTTTAAAGAGCAAAAACAAAATATTTTAAAACATAAATTAGTTTTATTTACAATTACTAACGTATTTACATACCAATATTGGTTAATACTTAATAAATTATGTGAAAATTTTTTATTTTTTAAAAACAATTTGTTTAATGTTCTGCATTTCGTCTACATTAACATCAGAAGAATATGGTGACCTTAAAATAACACGTCGTTGTAATATTAAAGCAATTTATATTCACTAAATTATTTTTCAATAGTATCCGCTGTCTAACAGTTAATTAAAAAATAAATTGCAAGTGTTTGCGTACCAATATTAGTTAATATTTAATAAATCATGTAAACTTTTTTTTAGAAACGTTACCTAGAATGTTTTTTTAACGTTCGACGTTTCGACCACAGTGATATTAAAAAAATATGGTGATTTTAAAATGACACGCCGCTAAGTTAATCAAAAGCAATCTGCTTAATTAAATTATTTTTCATTGTTACTTCTTACAATGTAGGTTAATTTAAAAATAACTAGTGATAGTGCTGATAGTGCACTAATATGCAAATTCCATGTGATCCGTACTTAAAATAATACCCTGTATATAAAATAAAAGAAAATGTATTTTCATAAAAAACAATAGTTAATTTTTCATTTATTTCTGCAAAATTTTTACTGAACAGAAAATAGGCGATCTTCTCGTAAATATCTCAGTTATATTTTCAAATATTGTTTTGGATAAATTTAATTTATGTCTTTAGGAAAGCTATGACATATTAATGTCCCAGCTGTATTTTTCAGAATAACATAAATATTTTTCTTTCGCAGAATCATTTAGAACTATAGGCTGCAGCCTATTAACAGCATAAACAAAGTCGACATAAATTGGTTTTTAAAAGTCTGCAATTTCGGTAACTGTTTAAATTTTTATTATTATACAGGAAGTCCAGGATAGATGCCCCTTCTAGTAGGAGCTATTCCTGTAATTATCGTAATAAATATCGGACGTCGCCAGATTACTTTAAAAAGTAATGCGAATAAAGACAAATCCAAAAGAGAAGAAACTTCAAAGGGAGCACGCAAAAAATGAAACGCTAAAAATGAAAACGGCATTAAATTTTTCAATTTATTTTCTCAAAAATAAATATATGTATAGTAGTACAGATTTTAGCCAATCAACACGAAATACAGTTATAATTTTGGACATGTTCCTGAATTGTTGATATCCCATTTAGATTTCGTGATATCTTGTTATTTGAGTGCAACATGTTTAAGTGTTAGTGACGATCTTTCAAATCTACAATTTTCTGGAACAATGACTCAACGTAAAATTTTGTGTGAAACTGGAGAGGAATATCACGGAAACGTTTCAACTCTTGATACAAGTTTACGGAAATGATACTCTGGGTCGTACACAGTGTGACGAACGGTTTTCACGACTTAAACGTGGTCGTCAGTCAATTGAAGGTGATTCTCGACCAAGAAGACCTTCGACTTTAACTGTTCAATCATCACAATGGATTGGCAAACGAACTCTACACCTGAAGAAAGCACCGCAGTCTCGATCCAATGTCAAAGTGATGCCCAACTGTTTTTTTTTATTTTAATGGAATTGTGCATTTTGAATTCATACCTTATGGTGAACCACGTGAAAATATTCGCAAAAAGAGACCAGAGTTGTGGTGAGACAACTCGTGGTTCTTGCACCACGACTATACACACTCACCTTTGTCAATTTGTCAGTTTTGTGCCAAAAATCAGATTACTGTCCTCTCTCACCCTCCTTACTAGCCAGACCTGTCTCCTTGCGATTTTTTCTTATTTCCGAAATTAAAATCAGCGCTGAAAGGACGCCGTTTTCAGACTATTGATGACATCAAAGCAAATTCGTCACAGACTTTAATTAAAGGCCATTTCAAATGAAGCTATCCAAAACCGCTTCGCGAAATGGTGCCGCCGCCGCTGAGAAGTGTGTAAATATGAGAGAGGGGAGTAATTTGAAGGAGACAGGGACCAACAATGTATAAAATGAATAATAAAGTTTAATAAAATAAAGTTCGGTTATTCTCTGAACAGACCTCGTATATGGTGATTCACTATATTTTGACCCACCCCTTTAACTTTTTTGTTTTAAGAGTTATAAAAAAAATGTGAAACACAAAAGTTGCACGAGTTTTTATGAATTTTTCGAAAATGATACTAGAAAAACAAATGAAGTCCAAACAAAGTGGCTGCAGATGTTAACTTTGTTAAGTTAAATGGAACACCCTATATATTTTTACATATTTGGATAGAACGTTCCCTGTCGAGCATAGTCATGTAGGGTTTGTTGGGTTCATCTCTAACAATAAGCGAGATACTATTAAAAACGAAAAGAAGGTTTTTTATTAAGAAAATAAGACATATTGTAATTGTTAAACCTTTTTCAGGCATTTCTGCCTTTTTCCAATTACGTAAGGATTTGCGTATTTAGTTATAATATATTTTGACAGATGGGACATAGATATGGTCCAAAAATGCGTATAGGTATTTTAACTAAATCTCACTAATTAGGTCGTGAGAGGCCTAATTAACAGATATCTAAAGAATACTAATTACACATGGACAATGTTATAGTAGGCCGTGACAGTGACAGGTAATGTCATAATTGTTTGACAGTTTGTATTATTATTTAATTAAAATGGGTTACACAGAAGTAGAAAATTGAAATATTACAGGAATTAAAATAGAGCAAAGTTCTTGTCCATACTCTATTTTAATTCTAAATAATTTTCTACTTCTGTGTAACCTATTTTAATTAAATATTAATACATACTGTCAATCAATAACAATGTTGTCAAGACATTACTATCTGTCACTGTCACGACCTACCATATAATGTCCATGGGTAATTAGACCTCTCACGGCCTATAATTAGTGAGATTTCGTTACATTACCTATAGCATTTTGGACCGTATCAATGTCCAATATATCAAAATATAACTAAATCTGTAAATCCTTACGTAATTGGCCTGAAAGAGGTCTAACAATTTCAAGATGTATTATTTCCTTAATAAAAATCCTTCTTTTCGTTTTTTAATAGTATCTTGCTTATTGTTAGAGATGGACCCAACAAACCCTATATGACTATGCTCGACAGGGAACGTTCTATCCAAATATGTAAAAATATACAGGGTGTTCNGAGATGGACCCAACAAACCCTATATGACTATGCTCGACAGGGAACGTTCTATCCAAATATGTAAAAATATACAGGGTGTTCTATTTAATTTAACAAAGTTACTTTTTGGACTTCATTTGTTTTTCTACTATCATTTTCGAAAAATTCATAAAAAATCGTGCAACTTTTATATTTCATATTTTTTTATAACTCTTAAAACAAAAAAGTTAAAAGGGAGTCAAAATATAGTGAATCATGTACACATTACATTACATTACCTGTACATTAAAATTAGTTCTAAACCATCTGATGTCTGCCTAAATTGTATTTATCTTATTTTGACGTAAAGATTCTTTATTTAAATATACCATGTATCTTAGATAAATGCGTAAAAATTTATACAATACGACTCATATCCCGAGTAAATTAAAGAAATATAAATATAAAAATATTTTGAATTATTTACTTAAGTTTTCGTTCAAAAATGTATACCTAAGAAACAAATACATTCCAAGTGCCTATTGTTAACAAATTCGGAGTTGATTTTCTGAGGATTGCATTTTTTAATATATGTATTTATTGAAATGAATATTAATTAGTGCATCAATTATTTTGCAATTGTTATAGTACTTTCTACATGTTTATGATATACATACTTAAAATAATACCCAAATTATATATATATTTTAATGTAACGTGGTTTATTATATTCTAATCCACTATTCCAAAAACTATACATATATGTCCTAGATACAAAAATAGTTTGTTTAGAGTCACGAGGAAAGTTTAAATACCCAAGTCGTGTGTGGATGAAATGTTGCTTCAGTATGAGTAGGTTCAGCTTGGTTAATTAAACACTGATCATATAATGGGTGTTTCTTTAACCTGAAACTTTCAAATAAGCAAAAATGTCAATAATCAAAATTAATTCATTCCGCGGGTAGTGTATTTTCAAGAGAGTTACACTAGCCAAATTTAATGTTAATAATGTTGTCACCGCCGTTCTTGGTGGTGAAAATTCGAAATATTTGGAATTATTCAATTTTCGTGGATGAAACATACAGAGGTATTGTATTTTCGAAACTGAGAGAGTTGCATTAACCAAATTTATACAGGACATATCTAATACAATGCGAAACATCGCCATAATGTTAAAAATGTTGTCATCGCCGTTCTTGGTGGTGAAAATTCGAAACATTTGGAATTATTCAATTTTCATGGCTGAAAACATACATAGGTATTGTATTTTCGAAACCGAAAGAGTTGCACTGACCAAATTTGGACAGGACATAGCTAATACAATGCGAAACATCACCTTAATGTAAAACATGTTGTCACTGCCGTTCTTGGTGGTGAAATTTCGAAATATTTGGAATTATTCAATTTTGTGGCTGAAAACATACATACCTATAGGGTGCATAGTTTAAAATTAATATAGAATCCCTGGCTTTTCCAGGTTCACCCTGACAAAGAAAAAATCAGGTCACCTATAGTTAATTTTTACATATTAATTGGTGTTTATGCATTAAACTTTTTCTAGACCCCACTCCATAATTTTCTTTATACCCAAAGAACCTCTCATAAAGGTTACAAAACCACAAATAGTTTTCTCTTTCAAGAACCTAGGACCTGCTTTCACAAAATATCCAGTAGTAAACGTCAAATTTCTCGACAATTTTTTTATGAAGAATAATGAATTCCCTGAGTTTTCCCGGTATTCCAG
>NW_019421509.1:0-1078 GCF_000390285.2 Anoplophora glabripennis
TCTAGAGGTTGTGCTCGCAAAAATTTGTGAAATTTACAAATGTTTAAACATTTTTTAAATTATTAAAAATATAGTAATACGTCCAAATTTTTTATAACTGCATCGATTTTTCTCAAAATTTAGAATTAGGTTCATCTTACCCCCCACTTCAAAGCTTATATATGCGCTAGGTATGCTTTTTGTTCTTAAGGGGTGAAAACCACCCCTTATTGTAAAAAATGAAAAAATACAAATTTAAGCATTTTATGTAATCAAATTTTTTTTATTTATGCAGTATGAGTAATTTCACGTGCTGTCTAACATGAAACTTAATATATCCCAAATTTTCAACCCGGAAAAACCTTTAAAAACCACCCATTTGGATGAAAAAATTTTTTTTTCAACTTGAAATGTTTTAGTCATGCATTTTTAACAAATTAAAATTGAATTCTTGATTAAAAAATCTGTTTTATCGATTGCAACTTTTCAACCCTTGAAAAATACCCCTTCTTTCGAAAATAAAATGAAAAAATATTATTGAAAGAGGAGAAACATTTTAAATGTGTATTCGTATTAAATAAACATTTATTCCCTTCTTATAAAATAATTTTGAATTGATTGCCACTTTTCAACCCTTATTAATTAATAGTTTAAATAACTAGATAGATTTCACAGGGTCAAACGACACTTAGAGTGTACGGGAATTCAATAAACAAAGAAATCTAAATAAAAAAAAAAAAATAGATAAATTTGAACGAATACACTGAAGATGAATTTTTCGAAACAAAACGTCTGAATCTGGTTCGGGCTGAGGCAGTACAGTATTGGGGGTCATGAAGGCTTGCAAAAAATGTAATAAAATTTACAGGGTCGTATTTAAAAAAATGAAGTTGATGATGGCCCTGGAGTGACGAAACGTTACATATAAAAATTGATTATGCCATTCGATAGAGGGCAAAAAGTAGCCATGAGAGTGTTCTTCTTTTTTCAATATCACCTCAAACAAGGCTGAAATGAAACAAAAACGGATTTCCAAAATTTCGTTTTTTTTTTTCAAATATTTCGAGAACTAATGTTAGCCTTGATTTTTTAGAGGCAT
>NW_019421509.1:2145-4876 GCF_000390285.2 Anoplophora glabripennis
TTTTAAAATTTGAATAATTAACATTTTCAAAAATTAAGTTTTTTTTCGAAATCATGCTTTGTAAGTCAGCCAAAGACCCAGAACATATTCTTAGAACATAAATGAAGAAATCTGTAAATGGGTTGCATTTAATTTTAATTCTGTCGCCAAAGGCACTGATTTGTTTATTAATTTTTTTTAAAAAAGAACGTGAGACTATGATGTTATTTCGATCATATTTCCGTTAATTTTTATTCTAAAGACTTTTAAGATAACTAATTTTAAATGTTTTTCAAAGTACTTTAAAAAAGGTTTCAATAGTTTGTTCCTAATACTTATGGTTTTGGCGTTATTTAATGTTAACTGATTCCAATTTAGTTTTTAGCTAATATATAATAATGTTTAAAAATCCATAACTCGGTTTATATTGCAATTAGAGAAAAACAAAATATGTCATTTGATTTGTTTTTTTATTACCTATCTTTTTGTTCATTACAACTTTTTCGTTAAAACAAAGCACTTTTTCAGTAAAAAATCAACATTTTCAATGACTCGGAAAGTATTGGATTATCCAAAAAACTTTATATAACATTTGTTACTTAAAATTGACTCCTCTATCGATTCCTGTGGTTATTTTGGGCGTAAAAATGTCCACCCCCAAAAAACACACAAAAAAAAACACACTTCGGCACTATATAAGTTTTGTTCCTCGAGGCATTCCCCACAAACAGTCAAAATTTCACGTCAATCGGTTCAGTAGCCCTGAGTAACTGGACTAAAAATAGATTTTATGATAAAATGTATTTATAATAGATATATGATTCTTAAAGAGCTTTATATAATGCAACATTAATTTTTTTTACTAGCAAGGTATCCGTTCTTGGCTACTGAACTGCAAAGTACAAGGGTCGACGTTCGATCCCATTCCTTGATGGATCCGCAGAGGTCTTATAGCGAAGTCCGCCTCAGGTTTTTTTATTTGACGTGATACTGTGGTTTTGCATTAAAGTTCCTCAGTTCGAATCTCGTATTTTTCGAAGAAGCTTCGCAACTTAGAACCAAAAATAACTATTCTAGAAAATCGCAACAACGTACGAGAAATTTATATTCTGAAACTTTTTATTTACTTTCAACGACACGAAAAAATTGCATATCTCCACGAGATACCAATTACCACCGGTGACTTGCACTGTCCCATTTTTTACGCGAAAACAATTAACAACAAACGACTGACCGTGCATAATGTTTTACTGTTGAAAAAGGTGGGCGTTTCTGGTAGCGGGCGCGTCAATTGTTTGGCCGAGATAACAAGTGAACATATCACCGCCGCCCGTGTTTCGATGTTATGTAAACTATCCACCGGTTTGTCGTTAATTAAACAATAACAATCAGGAAGTTGCGAAAAATAAACTCATTAAGATAGCTGTCGTTCTTATCTCGCCGAGAGAACAAAAAAACAACAATCTACAAATATGCCACTTTAAAAAAAAACAGATACATTTCAACAGGAAACGAGGTATTGTGTGGAAAAGGTTACTGTTCCATTGGCCCTGTCAGCGTGAATGCAACTTACGTTAATTATCGCTGGATCCAGTCTATTCCTTATATGCGTTTCGTATCAAGGACTATCGAAGTGCACAAGTGGCACGATCTCCGCGGATGGGTTCGTTATTTTGTGCTCTCGGTTCTTGGCTGGAAACCACAGACGTGCAATTCGCCAATCGCGCCAGGACCGTACTGGACAATATTTTGTAAGATAACCTTGAAAATAGATCGCATCTTCCACTACAACAGCTCAAATGATGCAGGCGTTTACACTCTATTACTAATCGTGATATGCATAACTAATAAGCATTTTCAGTCTATTGAAGTACCAAGATAATTCAAACAAAAAGCTGAAAAAGATATAACTAAATATAATTACATAATATACAGGGTGACTTCGGAGGAAAGACCCCCTGAATCTACCTCTGCAATACTTCCCATTCCTCCGGAATCACCCTGTAGGTATGTCGATATTGTTAAATAATGTAAAATTTCAATGAAGTATCATGTGTTTTTGTTGGTCTAACATCACAATCAAAATTTTAGTGACTGTAATTAGTCATTACTAACTACAGTCACTAACAATCACTAAAATTTTGATATAAAGTTAATTAGAGTATAAAATATTACTAAGAATGTATGCGTTGTTTATGAGACATCCATCAATAAGTTCTGACATAAGCCTACTTTGAGAAAAGTCACTTATTTTCTACACCATAATATTGTAAGAGTTCAATTAAAAACTTTTTTTCTCGAAAACCGTCCACATTAGTAAGTTCTAACGAATACATTATTTTTAGAAAATAAAATTGTACATTAGAAATTGGAGCCCGAAAAATCTAACCTCAAAAAGAGAATTAGAATTTAGCGTCCTTAAAAACCCCGGAATACCAAATATCATAAAAATATTTCGCACTGTTTGGAAATTTTCGTAAAAATTATATTTAAAAAAATTTATTTTGTCGCTCTGTATCTCGAAAACGAGAGGAGATAGACATATAGTTCATAAGACAAAAAATTCTTATTTTTTGTCGTACTATCACCCCCTGAATTTACGGGAGATCTTTCTGAAACACCCTGTATAGAAAATTAAAAAATGTAAAACTCCTTTGCAGATCTTGCTATTTTTTAAATACATCAATAAATGCTACAAAAACTACTGAAGCAAATGACTAAGCAATATGGACAAACCTTGATTTTTTTGCAT
>NW_019421510.1:0-1591 GCF_000390285.2 Anoplophora glabripennis
TCATGTTTTGATGAAGCAACCGCGTCCATCTGCCTTGGGCTAGTCGTAAATTCTTTAGTGTCTTGATACAAGAATTATCAGAACTTTTTATTTGGTAGCTGGAATTAATGCATTTTATTTTTATTGATGCATCAGCCCTTTTTCGAGATTTTCGTGCGTTTGGCAAAATCTTGTATCATCCATAGTTTTTACACACAATTTTTTTTTTCAATTTTAGACAATCGTTATCACTACTACTCAAGTACAACAACTACTCACTACAATTACTACTATCGTAGTAGGCGATGATGTCATTTTATAATAATTGAATTGTCAATCAATTCGTTTTGAATGATGTTTTCTAATGAAGAGATGACCGACTGATCAAAGGGTCGCTGAAGATCCAAATATCAGTACTCGCCGTCTGACAGTGGATTTTGGCGTACCAAAAAGTACAATTAATCGCATCATAAGACAGCAGCTTCTCCATCCTTATCATGCGACGTCTATTCAGGAGCTTTTACCATACCATTTTGAGAAAAGACTTCAATTTCGCCCCTTTATTTAAGGAGCGTCGGCACGCGATCCAAATTTCACCAGCCGAATTTTATTCACCATTACGCAGAAGAAATGCCTCATGCGAGGCGTATTAACCACTTTCAGGTGGAATTTCCAATAAATGTTTGGACCGAGATCATCGGTGACATCTTTCTGGGTCCTTATGTCATGTACATGTACAAATGTAGCTGCACATTGGATCGGAAGAAGAGGGAGAGATGTTCCTGTCGAATGGCCCCCCAGGGTCCCCGACTTAACGTTGTTAGATTTTTTCTATGGGAGCCTTGAAGAATAAAGTTTACGCTACTCCTATGGAATCCCAGGAAGAATTATTGTGTAGGATTCAAAACGAGGCGGACGTAATACGGAAAGATCCAAAAATGTAGAGGATGGCTCAATCCAATTTCAATTGAAGGATCCAGCTATGCATCCAGGAAAATGAAGGGCATATCGAACATGTCTTGTAATTCCACCATCATCTATCGTATCTATGTAACTATCATCCAGTTTCAATAAAGAGAATTATGTCTTTCCTAAGTACGTCTTTACATTTTTTGACTGTTAACAAAAAATAAATCTAATAAAGTAAAATGATATTCAATCCGTCGCATTGCGGCAGACTTTATAGTTGCGACCAGTTTACTAGTATATTGATATCCTAGGTAAAAGAATTGGCAATTATTATTAGAGAGAGCTGCTTCTTGTAAAAGGGCAGATTTACTGCGATACACTTAAAATTGTTAAATCCCAACGAAACAGAAAACAATTTTTTGCGTAAAAACTATGAATGCTACAAGATTTTACCAAGATACTTACTACGATAGTAGTGATTGTAGTGAGTATTTGTTGTACTTGAGTAGTAGTGATAATGATTGTCTAAAATTGAAAAAAAATGTTTTTGCTTAAAAACTATGAATGTTACACGATTTTACCAAGAGCACGAAAATCTCGAAAAAGGACTAATGCATCAATAAAAATAAAATGAATTAATTCCAGCGACCAAATAAAAAGTTCTGCTAATTCTTGTACCAAGACACTCAAGAATTTACCACTA
>NW_019421510.1:1954-4986 GCF_000390285.2 Anoplophora glabripennis
TCTATAACTACAACAGTAGCAGCATCGTTATCATTGTATTTTTTATATCTTTTTAATATTCTTTACATCATTAGTGGTATCGAATTTTATAATTAGCTTGTGAACTGCTCTACGAGTTACAATTACATTTGGATACTTTTCATTAAAAATCTGTATTGCATATCGACATTACCGATTTCATAACATTTCACAAGATAAATTCGTTTCTACAGGGTTAACATTATTAATAAAAATTATTGGGAGGGCAGTTAATAAAAATAAATATGTTGACTTTGACATTGATTAGAAAATATCTATGGTAATTATATGGTTTGTAAGATAGTTAAAAATTTCGTCTTTTTATTTGCAAAATGTTATTATTGTTGTTTTCTGACTAAACCTCGTATTTAAGCATTTCTTGAGTTCTCGAACCACTTTGTTAAATACAGTTTTTAACGAAAACAAAAATTAAAGGCACTTTGATTGGGGAAAATTTCACATTTTTGGACGCCCTTTATTACATATTCGATTACTGCCCATGGCTTCCCAAGATAAGAAAAACTTTTTATCAAGAATAACTTTTTCTCGAAAAATCAACAATAAAATTTTTCACAAGAATACGGTGTCCCATCCGAGGTAACACTGTATGTGCATATTTCAGGGTGATGGTTTAATTTAAAACCTTCTTTTGAAATTCTTTCGTTCCGAAAGTTCTTTATATGAGCTTAGACATTATCTCTAAAAATTGGTATGAGTCCCATTTTCGTTATCAAATATTACAATTTTAATATTTTGGAACAGTGACAAAAGAATCCTTTGTAATTATAGTGTGTATGATTATATATATATTATATAATTATATACATTTTAGTCGGCACGAGTCCCTGTAAAAGACTTGTCAGATATTTGTTTATGCTTGAAAAAAGCTCTGATATATCTATCAGTAGGTAACAGATACACAGTCTAATAAAAAATGAAGGGTGTCACTTTTCCTTTCTCTAGGTGATTATTTGAACTTTTTACAGTTTACTCTCTATGTGATTGTAAAAATTGTGAATGAGATAGACTGTGACGAAAATGAAGATATTGATCTCCCTTTACCGTTATTGTTATCAGCAGTATCTAAGTGAGTATTGCTTTCAAAAACTTTTACCAAGTTGTAGTTCCTTTGTGATATATTTATCTGGCAAAAAATTACAATGGTTTCCTTTATAATTATTTCTATAATAATATTAAATCGTGCAATTTTAAAGCTTCCAATTCCTGCCTAGTAGAATAAGGAAACAAAATGAGATTCTTGTACAAAGTTTTTACAAAATATAAAAATAATTTTGACAATTATTTATACACTACCAACATATATTAAAATTTGTAATAAGTAGATCGAAACTTAAAAATGTATTTGGCTTGAATAACATCTCATTTGGAAACTACTTATCCTTCACAAAGGTAACATTTACCACAATTCATTAATGGGTTTTGCACAAGTTTTGTAGATTTAATAATCTCTTTTACATCTTTAATTTCAACATGTCCTTTATATTTTTGTCATATTAAAAATATATGTGTAGCTACTTTTAATTATATATTTCTATGTTACGGTGAATAACCTTTTGTTCTTCAGCTGATACTTTTAAATTATGAACTGAAGACCGAGTATTAAATTAAATAAAAATAGTTGCAAATAAATAGGAATTTAAGAAGAACATGTTTTTAGGACAAGGAATGTCATATGAACTTCATTTGAAGAAGAGTTTTGTTAGAGATATTCTGTTTTTTTTTCATACTTTTTTAATATAAGGTTTTTTATGAATAAAATTACTGTTGCTATTCAAAATTCTTTATTTAGAAGATACACAAATTCTGTTTTCAGGTTTTTTAAGGATGATTTTTATATGATTATACCTATTTGTTTAAAATAAACCAATAGAAGAAGAAAATTTCTCAGGTTGCCATTAAAATATTATTTGGTAAATTTTCATATTCAAATTTTCGCTCAAGTTTTCATTAGAAAACACGAACTCTCTCCAACCAATCTACACAGGGCTAATTCCGGGCGAAGTAGAGATACATGTCCAAACTACCCTCCACAGGAAATAGAATAAGCGGCACGGAAAATAACATTTTTGATTATATTTCGAAAATTACTGCTAAAGTTCTTTACGAAGGTCTCAGCCGCCCGCAAGTACCTCAACTTCAGCAAACGACATCGACGGAGGTTGAGTTGTCGACAGGGCAGCCGCTGAGGACGCGCCGCAGAAATAAATAATTCACCTCAATTTTGGTATTCGAAATCCGAACTAGGGAACCACAATACAATACCACACTCCACGTCAGACTACCAAGTTCAGGCGACTACAATCCAAAGATGAATAAAATCCAAAGTGGCCAATTGTCCAAATCTAAGGCGGTTCAGTAACCAGAGACTAAATATTTCTAATTGCTTTATACAGGGTGTCTCATAATTAGCTGCCAACCCTGAACAGACCGATTCTATGATCAAAACTAAGTAAAAAAGTTCATATGAACATGGGTCCGGAAATGCTTCCTAAGGGCACAGGGACCCATTGAAGNAATAGGAGGCTGAGTTCTCAAAATATTTATAGTAGAACAAAACAAACCAAGACAATGCACTGTCTATCCTTTCTGAGGTCGTTGCTTCAAAGAGTATTAAAGATATTGACTCGAAATTTAAAAAACGCTTTGGAGGGATAAATGTGTATTTTTTGGGGTGATCCGAATATTTCTACTTGTACCAGTGGCGTTCGTACGAGAATGCCACAACTTTTTTTAATAAAAAAATGGTACGCCACTGACTTTTTCCCGTTTTGAAATTTTTTTAGAAATCCGCCATCAATTCTGAATGAAAGTGGTCTCTTCAATTTATTTATTGTAGGTTTTGTTAATCTTTTATTTAAAGGTCTCTTAATAAAGCGTTATTATGGCCAAAGTAAAAATGCAATTCAACATTGAAAATAAAAAGTTCAATTTCAAGATATTTGATGTACAAAACTTTTTGAAATAATAAATAAAAAAAATAAAAACAAAATTTT
>NW_019421511.1:0-4875 GCF_000390285.2 Anoplophora glabripennis
TAATTATCATTTCGCGATAACAAGCACCATTAACGGTTTTAGCCGCATCATCGGACCATCCGATGATGCTTTTAGCCCAAAATCGGTTCCAAACAGTGACAAGTTGTGGATGCATATGTTTCTCAACAATCACTCATGGATTTTCTGAACCCCAAATGGGAGAATTTTGTGGATTAACGAAGACATCAAGATGAAAATGAGTTTCATCACTAAAGATGATTTTGTTTAAAAAATTAGCATTCACTTGTTCCATAATTCAACGAACTCTCTTCCTCTGCGTGGTCAGTAAGCCTCAATGTTTGAGTAAATTGAACTTTATAAGCATGAGGATGCAAATCTTGAGAATATGCTGTCGAAATATCCAATTCTTGACCACGATTCCGAATTAATTAGACCATAATTTTTTGGAAAACGGAAAACGCTGAGGGTAATATATGTCTGATAACTAAATATATATTTCTAAGAGAATTGAATTGAATTGAATTGAATTTAATGGGTACACCAGGAATTAAACATACAATACAAAAATATCACAATACCTAACATCCAATAAGCCTAAAAATATATGTATCTAGCCATATATATCACATAGCAGGCAAAAGTAATGAATGAATCTCACCTAAGTAAAACTTGTATTGTGAGATTCATGCATATATAAAAAAAATTCTAATCGTGTTATAACTACTATGACTACACCAAAAAAATTAATGTATTTTCATCTATTAAAAAAAAATTCTGAACGATGTTGAAGTACAGTATGCCAGGAGTGACTAGTTATAAGAAATAAAATTCCAAAATCCGAAGGCAAGTATATCAATCACAAACTAGCTTGAGTTGATCAAAGTTTTCCATAATGTAAGTTTTAAGTTCTCTTTTCAAAACAGATTTTTTTGAGATAGTTTTCATTGTTTTAGGTAATAAATTAAGTAATTTAAGACCGAGATATGATGAAAATCTCCGAGAATTACTTTTTTGCATAGAATGGAAGTATTTCCAGAAAAAAAATATAATTGCGACGGTTATGATGAATGCTTCTCAATCTTAATACACCAGTGTAGAAATAGCAAACAAGCCTAGACACATTAGTCTTATCTTTAGTAATTAACCTTCAAACTTTTGTCACAATAGGTATATCAATCTTATCTGGAGTTGTAACTTTGTGAGTAGGTATATCAAGATTTAAGCTTTTTACAACTAAAATGAAGCTAAATCTTTAACACCTTCCTGCAACGATTTCGGATGAGTATAAAACTGGATAAAATCAAATGAGCATCAATTATATTTAGGCAAATTTGATTGTACGCATGCACTGGTTTAAAAGAGATAAGACTAGTTACCAAAATTGAAAATTGATGTAAGGAATCAACAACGATAATTGACGATGACAGTAGACTGTAGAGCACTTCATACTGGCGGATCTATGCTTCACGTAATACAAAAACTAAATATCTGTTTGACAGCTAAATCTTTATAAGAGTTATTTTATAAATTTCGTTGATTATTTTATAATTAATATAATTTTCAGCAAGTAAGAGCTGAAAACGAAACGTTTAAGAAAACTATGTGATACATATTCATAATACATTTCTTAAGTGCTTTCAGAAAACAAATAATTGTATTGAATGTTATTAAAAAAAACAGATCTCAATGTTATGAAGTCCTATTTATCCCGAGATAATGAGCCAAAATTCATGGGTAGATTCCCGAAGCAAAAATATTGAAATTTGCCCGAACTTACCTTGGTCCAAAAGTTGAGATACAGGGTGTTAAACGTAAAATAATTTTAGTTTTTTTTTTTTCGTTTATTTCTTAATAAATGCAAATATCCATACAAAATTTTGGGGTTTGAGGTCCTTTGGGTCGATGAAATGAAATATGTTTACATTTTGGTTATAGAGGGCGCTAGAATGAATGTGTTAAAAACGACATAACTTTTTTATATTTTAAGGTATCTCATCTTTCGTATCAAATTCTTATTTTCCAACTTTTTTTACACAAAAAAGGTATACTTTATAAAAGTAGCTGTCTCGCACCGTTTTCGAGATATTTGGCTTTGAAACTTAAATTACAATTAAGTAGGTATCTATCTTTAATTTAGCGGTAAAGCTTCTTAAGTAGGTTTTGGATGAAAATCAAATGATTGACGTTTTCCACTTATTTTATTGCCGTGATTGCTAAATTGTATGTACATACATAAAAGTGAGATAGAATGCCGAGTAATTTATTTTCAAATGAAAAAATGCGCGATATGGTCTGCGTTTCTGTATGTACAAACAGATTTTGTTGGGCGTAGAGCGCATCGTCGGTATTTAGAGTTATATCCAAATAGAAGGCAACCAAACTGAAAGCTATTTTAAGACCTTTTTAATTCACTTGGTCAGACTGGTACCTTTCGTCCTAAGGGGGATAACGCGCACTATTACAGTAGACCAAGAAGAAGAAATTTTAACTCGGGTGGCAGAAAATCCAGAAGTTAGTAGTAGGCAAATAGCTAGAATCAAGTAAGTAAAACAACAGTCCTAAAAATCTACCGTTTTACACCAATTTTTACCAGCAGGGCTCCCAGGTAGATTACAGTTTGCGCATTTTATGCGCACTCGGCAAAACCTTCACCGTAAATACCGATGAACCCAAAGAACTCCAAACCCCAACATTTTGTGTGGATATTTGCATTTATTTAGAAATAAATAAAAAAAAAAACAAAAATAATAATATTTTACATTTAACACACTGTATCTCTTTAACTTTCAAATTTTGGATTGAGGTAAGTGCGGTTAAATCGCAAAATTTTTGCTTCGGGAATCTACCCATGAAGTTTGGCCCATTACCTCGGGACCACACTGTATTAATTTATTTTATTATAGCACATGCAAATAAGCGGAGTATCTTCGTAAATATGTCAATATTTAAGTGAGAAAAACTTTTAAAAGCACCAACAGAGGAATGCAAATGTAAAACACTTCTAGATAAAACCGACTTAATAAATGGTATTCTACCTAGTAAATATCTTAATATTACAATGCAAGCACGAAATCATGTTACACAGCTTACCTATAAATAGTGTTGTGTCCGGATATTAAGCAATTACTTTAATAAAGCCATTTACGAAGGAAATTACAAATTAATCTATTATAAATGCATTGTACCTTCGTTAAGTTTGCTGACTAATCACAAGTTACTTATGGTAGGTATTGCTACAAATTTCCACCGTTTTATGACGCAATGTGAAAAGATCCATTAATTTTAATACACTTCCTTTTAATGAACTCACACTTAAATGAAGTTTACACACTCATATCAGTCTTTAGACTCATATCATAAATACACAGGGTGTTTTCAGGTCCATGTCATAACTTCAGGAATTCAGGTCTAAAATCACCGGTCTCCGATATACAAGGTGTTGAAATTAAAAAAAATATATGTCAATTTATTAAACAATCTCTATCTAATATGAAGGTCAACTACTTAATAACAATAGAAATATTTTAACTAATAATAATAGTAGTAATAGTAATAATTAGTAGAAATTTAAACTGGATTACAATTATTAAATAGAGAACCAATTTACAAAAGGATTTTTGAAATGGTTGAAGCAGAAAGTGAATTATTACATAGCCACACAAAAAAAAGAAAAGTTGTCTGTACTTTTCATGCGACATATTATGTTATCCGTAGTATTTTTGCCTCCTGATCACGAATCCGGTGTCAGAATTGAGCTATCACATCACAGGAATTTCCTAACCTCAAAAAACAAGTCCAAAATAGCAANCATAGCCACACAAAAAAAAGAAAAGTTGTCTGTACTTTTCATGCGACATATTATGTTATCCGTAGTATTTTTGCCTCCTGATCACGAATCCGGTGTCAGAATTGAGCTATCACATCACAGGAATTTCCTAACCTCAAAAAACAGGTCAAAAATAGCAAAAATTCAGGAAAAGTGATAGGAAAAATAAAAAATTTTGCAAAATTCAAGATGGTGGATCCAAGATGGCCGGCCAAATTTTCCAAAAACAATACATTCGCACCAAATTTGGTATACGGAGATTTTCTGGGTCGCTGATCACGGATCCGAGGTCAGTTTTGCAAAATTCAAGATGGCGGATCCAATATGGCCGACCAAATTTTCAAAAAATAAAACATTCGCACCATATTTGGAATCCGGGGGTCGCTGATTACGTATTCGAGTTCAGAATTGCGAAATTAATTTTGTAATATATTTTTTTACTTTATAACCTGAGTACCCAATCATGTTTTAATTTAATTTTATTTTATATCTTGTTCTTCTTTCTGTAAAAGATCTATTCACGGATTTTCTGCCTAATCTCAGGTAATAAAGTACATAGGTAATTGATTAAATTTTTAACAACGAATTTTGTAAATTTNCCTCCTGATCACGAATCCGGTGTCAGAATTGAGCTATCACATCTCAGGAATTTCCTAACCTCAAAAAACAGGTCAAAAATAGCAAAAATTCAGGAAAAGTGATAGGAAAAATAACAAATTTTGCAAAATTCAAGATGGTGGATCCAAGATGGCCGGCCAAATTTTCCAAAAATAATACATTCGCACCAAATTTGGTATACGGAGATTTTGTGGGTCGCTGATCACGGATCCGAGGTCAGTTTTGCAAAATTCAAGATGGCGGATCCAATATGGCCGACCAAATTTTCAAAAATAAAACATTCGCACCAAATTTGGTATCCGGGGGTCGCTGATTACGTATTCGAGTTCAGAATTGCGAAATTAATTTTGTAATATATTTTTTTTACTTTATAAGCTGAGTACCCAATCATGTTTTAATTTAATTTTATTTTATATCTTGTTCTTCTTTCTGTAAAAGATCTATTCACGGATTTTCTGCCTAATCTCAGG
>NW_019421512.1:0-2818 GCF_000390285.2 Anoplophora glabripennis
ATGAGAATATGTCACTTAATCTAGATGGAAACGTAATATGGTTCGCATTTATTTATATTTGGCTAAATTTGTTTTTATTTAACTTCTGCCACGATGAAAAGAAAAAATTTAAATAAATATTCTCTTGGTCTAAAAATCTAGAGATAATTTTTATCAACTACATGATGGTATTGAAAAATTTCTCTTTTTGTTTTATAATCGACACAAAGTCAAAAGTGACGTTTTTTTGGTTTATATAAATTTGGTTTTGGGTACCAAACATAAAGATTATTTAATTGTGTTTAATCTAAAATAATTATCTACTTTCTCTGTGTGATATTTCTAATGAAGAAAAAGTAAAATTATAAAATCAACCTCTTCATTAATCTTTTAGAAAGATCTTTTAAATACAATTTTTTATATCATGTGGTAAACGTAAATGAAAACAAGAAAAATATTTTTTTCTCCTAAATTATCTTTTATAAACAATATTTCTCAAGTATAAACTATAATTTATTTGCACTAACATTATTTAGAAGAAAGGAGACAAAAATTTAATTGAAAAGTAGGTACGGTTCTATTATAATTTTGTGTAATTTTGACAAGTTGTTTGATGTTATTTACGTAATATACATAATTACATAAATATATAAATCTCATTAGAATAAATGATTTATTCTCCACAATTCTTTTATATGTGAAGTATTTAAAACTTTCTGAATCTTACCTTTTTAATAGAGCGTTGAAAAGACAGAGTCCTGCTTGTACACTAGACGAAATTAGTGTTACTTCAGGAATACTTCATAGTCCAATTCTTGGCTCATTACCATCTAAGTACAATACAGCGGATTTTAATAAAAGATCTGCATCTGCATTCATTCAAGATTCAGCTAATCTAAGAATTGGAACCAGATCACCATCTAATCTGCTGGACATTCGTTAATTGGATGTTGGGGAGTCAACAATGGACAGTGATTTTGCTAAGAAAATCGTCTTTAGCGAAGAGGCGCATTTCTATCTTACAATTAGTGGGTATTTGAACTAGTGCTTGTAATATTAGATTTAGAGTTTTAAAACATTAAAATTCTTGTACATAATAATATCCCGGTTTTTCTCTGTACGTTATGCCGTTTAATTGAAATTGTCATCAGTTCAATGCATTTTTAAATAAATAAATAAATACGTAAATCAGCAGCTAGATAAATAAATTGATAAACATGTGTTTTAAATGTTTTAATCCCCTGTTCCCAAAATTATTAAATTTATCTGTACCTACATTTACAACATTTTACATATAGAGAAACATATGTATTTTAAGTACAACTAAAACTAGACACTTTTGTGTTGACAGACACATGTTGCGTACTGACCTTGGTCTAGAGTTAATTTTTACAATTGCGCAAGACACGCTTTCATATTTTACCTTATGGTATGTCGAGATAAATTACGATAAAATGAAATAATCACTACCTTCGCGTTGCCATGAATTACTTGCAATGTATATTTGTGCATAATTACCATTTCTCGGTCACAAGCAGTTATTCTAACAGTTCTGCTCGGGCTAACAGTACGGAAAGAATGGCCGAACGTAATAATTAAAAAGCAATAATAGCAATAATTTGCATCCCGTCGCGGTTGCGAAAGGCTCACACATAAACTCCTGCCGCAGCGTCAAGAAATCTGGTAATCATCATTAGAATAGGACTTCGGCTTTGTTTTGAAAGTAATAATGCTACGCCGGATGGGTTTGCTTTCCTACTTCACGCCGTAACCGAGCGCATAAATAGGCTGTTATTCCTTTGTTCATTATGTGTAACATGATGAGGAGAAGAAGGTATTGAAACATAAGAAAGTTTACATACTTTTTTTAATAATGATTTCTGAAATTTAGATCTAACAAATAGAAGAAAATAGGCATCCAACAAAAAATAATAATGTTTCTTAATTCAAAACAATATTGTCTGTATAAAGAACACTTAAATGATACCTAAAAAAAAGCATTGAGTATGTACATACATAGTCATTCTCATATAACATTTACCCCTTCTGCCTAAAAAAATGGTAAAGATCAAAGTGTCAGAACATTTTCTTTCGCGATTTCAAAGAAATATAAAAAAGAACAGTTACATTTGGGAGATGTAAACCAAAATATTGGTTTCTTAAACGGAGTACTGTATATTTGTCACTTTTTGGGTTTCTTCCTCCCCTTTTTCTGATTATATAGAACATATTCTATATTTGCTTTGATAGTTTGGAAGCAAATTTGCATTATTTACTGATCCAGCACTGAGTCAAGATAGCTATGGAACCAGTACATGAACGTTTTTTTTGCTGTTGATTTTACTAAAAAGTCTTTAAGTTCTCTATCAGGAAAAAACATTTTACTATTTTATTATAAAATGTGTTTTATACGTTCATCCTGTTACAAAACATATACTATAGTAGGATAGTATTCGATGCAAAGTAGAGCAAAAAGTTGTCGGTCATTTATCAAAGGAAAATCGTGTCATCATTTTTAGGAGGCGTAAGATAAATCATTTCAAATTTAAAATTAAATTCAATTTAAAATCTGAAATACCGCTGCATACGCACTGTAGTAGTTCTGGTAGTAGCTGTAGTCGCCCAGGTGCATCGAGTGTACGAACTGATCGGTTATACGTCAAATACTAACCTGGCGAGCTTTGCCGTCAATTAGAAAGCGCTTCCAAAAAACAAGTAAACAACAGTGGCGCGTACAGAGGTAAAATGTAGTACATATGTGGAATTTAGGAAACAAATTGGATTTATAATAAATTACATTTAAAATAAATAGTTTATGAGAATAAAGGAATTTTTGTAG
>NW_019421512.1:3110-4899 GCF_000390285.2 Anoplophora glabripennis
CCAGACCTGAACTGATCCCCTCGTCCCTTCATAATGTATAAAGAAATTATTCAATTTGTAAAACCCTTAAAAGCGTACTTCATTGGTTCCCTTGACAGGCAATGATTTATTACTTTGCATCGAATATGATCCTACTATAGTAGTTCTTGTAAGTTTCTTTTAATGTCGAGTTACACACATCATTGATAGTTACCAATTTCGTTCAATATTTTCTTCTTTGGCTCGTATAAATTGTCAAATTTTTCTTTGATTACTTTGTCTTTCAAAATCCCTCATAGAATGAACTACATTGAGGTTATATTGATCTTGAGAATCATACAACTGTCTCTATAGTATAAGAAAAGTATAGTATAAGAAAAATTTAAAAAAAATGTCTTGCCTAGAGTACGATGAGATTAATATAAGATCCCTTTTATAGTATAGTATTTTTTCCATAATAATTAAATTTAGAAGAATAAGAATATCTAGAACCAGCTCTAGGAATACTAATTCTAAAAACTTTTTCATTGTTTTTTTTTGTTTTCCAACTTATAAATAAAGGTTGTAAATGAAAATCTTTTATTTAAGTCACCACATATAATTTTAATACCTTTTATACCTACTTCTAAACGAATAGGCGTTAATAACTTAATAACTTAAAAGTAATAGAACTTAATATTCGTTCAAACAGTTATTTGAACATTATAATTTGGATGCCAAAGCTACGCCTCGGACTACGCTGAATACTTAAAGCGGCATCTAGTAAAAGAGTAAGGAACAATCAATAGTGGGGAATTGCTTAGTATTTCTAAATATAATCCCAAGCATATCCCAAGCATTTTTATACATTTATTGTTAATATATTCGTAATGAGATGTAGTAAGTGTAATAAAGGATCAAATATTATATCAAGGTCTATTTTCTGAAACAACCGTTTAGTAGAGATACTATTTATGTTATACCATAAGCTATACAATTCTATTTCTCTGAAAAGGTCATAGTTTCACATTTACACTTAAATTAATTGCCAAGAAACCAAGAATACAAAAAATCAACATCAGACTGCAACAAGTGACAGCCATATTTTCTCTATTTAAGATTTTCACAATTTTTTTAAAACATCAGGACATACAGATACTTTAGAAGTCGTAATTTTTGCAATGACATCAACAAATATTAGGAACTTAAGTGAACTCAAGTTAGAACCAGAAATCGTGTATATAAGATATAATCAGGAATAGAAAAATGTAACTAATTGACAAATATTAAATTATCAGCATTTCCCAGAGGATAGTGTCTCCTGTGGAGGACCAAATACCAGATAGCAAACCGAATACAATGCAACAGAGGTGCAGACAGACGGTAGAAGATTTGTTCTTGGAGCAGAGCAGTTAGGTACGAGAATTGCAGTAGAACTTTAGAAAAACGAGACAGGATCATCAAAATTGAACGGAAGGAGCAAAACTGTGTCCAAAATTGGAAAATAATTGTGAGAAATTTTATATATAATTGTAAATAGAAATAAGTTAATTAGTTACTCGTAGTACTGGTGTAGATTACATAGGGAAAATATAAGTTCATCTAAATTGTGTCAAAGAATCAATTTAATTTAATATCAAATTTTATTGAAAAGCAGGATTTCATTCTTTGATGTAAAGTTTTAATAAAATCAGTTATATTGAAATAATTTTAAAAAAATAATAAATAATAATAAAAGTCAGTGATAATTTCTTCTAAAGAACCACCCCTGGAGGTAATAGAGTTTTGTTCTATATTATATAGGTAAAACTTTACTTTCAAGTTTATTTTG
>NW_019421513.1:0-1726 GCF_000390285.2 Anoplophora glabripennis
AGTGGCAAATTTACGTGTTTTTTCACTTTTTTTACTGCCCACGAAAATTTAGACGATCTGTCGGATTATTAGTTATTTTATGTTGTAGTCAATTAAATTACTTACAATATAAGGTATCTAAAGCAATTTTTCACTAATTTATTAACTGTAAAATAAAGGTCGAACGCGGACATATTAATTTTCGGAAATTGCGTGTTATTATTGCAAAATGCGATGGATGTTGATGCAGTTTATGGAAAAGAAGGTCAATCCAATGGCCAACATACCGAACGCCGACCGTGAAATTGTTGCTTCAGGTATTTGTTAGTTAATTTCGTTTGTTTTTTTTTGCAACTAATTGTTTAATCACTAACCGTTAATTTTAGAAGTTAATATTGTCGATATATTGATCCAAAGAAACGTGTCGAAAAAGAAAAATTTCAAAAAGTTTAAATTAAGTAGTCCTTTGCAAATAACAAAGTAGGACGTGCAAAACAGCGTTATAAACAAATTATCCCAGGGTCAGTCAAAAGCAGCTCGGGAATTCGCTCTTTTTGCATTAAATAGAGCTTATTTTTACGGTAATTTAAAAAAGAGAAATCGACTACGTCTCTTTGTTCCCAAGATAGCTTTTTTATATAACGTTAATAATTGTTAATTAACTATTGGACGTATCGGACCGGGATTTTAGAGACAATTAAAGAAGGGTTAAACTTCTATTTCCAAAAAGTTTTACATTGATAGTTCATGCAATAAACGCGTTAGTAGCGGTAAATGTTGACATTAGTGAACGGCCTGCATGCGAAAGGAGCACCGAGCCCGCGCACGTGCGTGAACCCCGAATTTGAAACATTCAAGCCAAAAATCCCGCGCGCGACGGAGGCGAAACTCTAGACGACCTATCGGAAAATTATACGTTTTATGTTGTAGGCAATTAAATTATCTACAATTTAAGGCATCTAGTCATATTTCACCAATTTGTTACATGCAAAATAAAGGTTGAACGTGGAAAAATTGCCTTTCGAAAATTGCGCCATTTTATTGCAAAAAGCGATGGATGTTGATGAAATTTATGGAAAAGACGGTCAATCCAATGACCAACATGTATGTTAAATGCCGATTCGATTGACCCTGAAATTGTTGCTCCAGGTACCTATTTGTTAATGCATTTCGTTAGTTTTTTTGCAACTAATTGTTTAATTACTAAACGTTAATTTTAGAAGTTAATATCGTAGATACATTGAGCCAAAGAAACGTGTCGAAAAAGAAAAATTTCTAGAAGTTGAAATTATGTAGCGCTTTACAACTAACAAAGTAGGACGTGCAAAACAGCGTTATAAACAAATTGTCTCAGGGTCAGAAAAAAGCCGCTCTTCAATTCGTTCTTCTTGCATTAAATACAGCTTATTTTTACGGTAATTTTAAAAAAGAGAAATTCCCTACGTTTCTTTGTTCCCAACATAGTTTTCTTATATATCGTGTTAGAAACACACTAATTTAAGCGAACATTGAAATATATTACATTAAATTCAAGTTTTTAAATTGTAATATAAAAGGTTTATAAGGCATTTAAAACAACTAGTTAATAAGGGCGTCTGCCGTCGAATATTGAATGCCGAGTGCTGAAATGGTGAATGTATGGTTCGTTATATCTCACCTGCCCTAGATGAGGAATTTGTTTAATTTACTTAGCTCTTGCCTCTCGGGTTAAGTGTTCACATTATCGGTCTTCGCTCGATTTCTAACA
>NW_019421513.1:3357-4857 GCF_000390285.2 Anoplophora glabripennis
GTCTTTGTTCCATTCCGTATTAAACTCATTACCTATGGAAATATACAAGGGTATACGTGTGTAATAATAATAACAAAACAAACACACACTGAATAACATGCCCAGGTGACCACTACCAGTCTACCTGACCAGAGCAACTACCACTCAAATAATAAATACCTCCAGGTGACCAAATTCCAGTCTACCTGTCCAGAGCAAATACCACTCTGCCAGAGCAAAACTCCGCTCTGTACCAGAACAAGTATCAGGGATCCACCCTGTTCAACTACAATAGCAACTACCATTGATTTACGTCATACAGCAATAGATTAAATTCTTTCAAGCTGTGACACCATGACCTAGGGGCGGCCGTGGTTGCGAAACGCTTTCAGCACTAGGGTGACAGACTACCGCTCGTGTGCCTTTATGCCTCCGCTTCCGGTCGCTGCCATGCACCGGGCTTGCTGAATCCAAGCGCTGTCGCCTGGCCAACGCCCTGTCTTCTTTGGGCGAACTTCCCTGCTCACTGGTTACCTGGAGTATCGCTCGCTCCAGCGCTGGCTATGACCTCTGCCATACCTCTTGCTGTCGACATCCTCCTCCCCAGACCTAGAGGTCTGGTAGGTGCCTAACCTCGACGACGTCGGGTTAGGCACCTACGGACGGGTGACTCCACGTCTCGCACGCGAGCTTCGATGTCGTTCTATCGAATCTTCCATATTAATTTTATTTTCTTAAACACTTTGTCACACAAATTCAGATCAGCACACTAGTTCAGATCCCACTTTCTGATGTTAGAAACACACTAATTTAAGCGAACATTGAAATATATTACATTAAATTCAAGTTTTTAAATTGTAATAAAGAAAGGTTTATAAGGCATTTAAAACAACTAGTTAATAAGGGCGTCTGCCGTCGAATATTGAATGCCGAGTTCTGAAATGGTGAATGTATGGTTCGTTATATCTCACCTGCCCTAGATGAGGAATTTGTTTAATTTACTTAGCTCTTGCCTCTCGGGTTAAGTGTTCACATTATCGGTCTTCGCTCGATTTCTAACAATCGTTAATTGTTAATTAACTATTACACCGAGATTTTGGAGACAATTAAAGAAAGGGTTGAACTTTTATTTCCAAAAATTTTTACATTTATAGTTCATGTAATAAACGCGTTAGCAGTAGTAAAAGTTAACGTTAATGAAGGGCCTGCACGCGGAAGAAAGAGCGCCACCGCGCCGGGCCCCCGGGTGGGTGTGGACGTCGCCTCCGTCGCGCGCAGGATTTTTGGCTTGAATGTTTCAAATTCGGGGTTCACGCACGTGCGCGGGCTCGGTGCTCCTTTCGCATGCAGGCCGTTCACTATGTCAACATTTACCGCTACTAACGCATTTATTGCATGAACTATCAATGTAAAACTTTTTGGAAATAGAAGTTTAACCGTTCTTTAATTGTCTCTAAAATCCCGGTCCGATACGTCCAATAGTTAATTAACAATTATTAACGTTATATAAATCCCTATCTT
>NW_019421514.1:0-1757 GCF_000390285.2 Anoplophora glabripennis
TTTATTATAAGTGCACGGTTTCAATCATTCAATGTGCATTTCAACACCAATGCAGCCAACTTAAATTTCTAGTCAAACTTACTTTTGTGTAGGATGTTTTTACTTGACGATCTGAGCTAGCATGTTTTCTAAGCTTAATTTGAGGTAGCATGTTTTCCAAGTACAATTTTAGATAGCATGTTTTCTAAGCTAAATTTGAGATAGCATGTTTTCGTAGTAACGCGTCGATATGTGTCCAGACAAAAGCCGAGAACTTTTGCAAAACGAGGACAAAAGCAAGTTGCCCGCGGAACATCTGCCGAAATAGGAGTTTCAGTCACTGATGAATTTGCATTAGATTGCGCAGGTTTTAAAAGAGTATTTTTTATATTTTTTCTTGTTTTGAATGTGAAAAATGTATATTATCAATTTTAATTATTTTGTTTTTTTAAAAAACTGCATTATTTAAGATGATACGTTTAAGAAAAAAAATCTAATAAATTTTAAGGTAAAACTGGTAAGTCCCTTGTTATTTTTAATTTAATTACATGGCTTAAACAGTGATCCATGGGAATAAATCAAAGCAAACATAAATAGAAATATTATTTGATAGTCTCTCATTAAATAATTTTATATAGAACATGTACCTATTACATCTACATTATACTAATTCTAATCTTTCGTGTTTACGTTTAATTTAATTAATTTTATGTACCAATGGCAGCTTAATATTTTTTTGCGAAAGACACTGATTTTATTTTGGATCTAATATTTTCCATATTTATTATTCATACTAGTATTATTGTCTATATTTGTTCAAACTATTTATCTGATATTTAATTGGTTTTATAGGCTTCCCTATCTTATAAAAAATACTGATATTTGTTAGTGCGAAAAAATTCAGGAGGTGATTTCCTGTTGAAAAATAAAGTGGGTCTCTCATATAAAAAAAATCTCATTTGAACATCCATGTGAAGATACAATCGCTTCAAGAGGGTTCCAAAAAAGCAGTTTTTAATTTTTTTTTCTGAAATACCAAAAAAGTGACAGGAATGAAATTATGTAGACGTTTTCTTCTATCGAGAAGATACTGAGAGATTTACTGCACTCAGTAAATAATTTGTTTATTTTTAAGACTTGTTTCATACGTTTTTATTACGTATTTATTTATTCCTATTTATTACCTTACCATTTAAAAATTCGTTTTATTTCACTCTAAACAAAAAAGGTCTATTGTAATTTTTTGTAAAATTAACGGTTTCTAAACAAAAAAATTATTAAAAATAATTTACACGACACGATTATAGGGTGGAAATTTTATCGAACTGTAATTTATCTAGTAGGCGGCTGTCACGTTGATATTTTTTAATGGCAACTTAATTGTTAAAAAATTAATCCAATAATTTTATTAAGTATAACAATAAATTCGTAGAACTTATAACCACCCCGATAAACAATTGGCTAATTTATCCTAGCGTTCGTAAGAACGTATAGATCAGCTATATTTCGTAGAGAGGAATTAGGCACCCTCTCTACGGGTATTGTAGTGTGGAAAAACGTTGGCTTGGGTCAATGTGAGAGATTGAAACCGGTCGGCCATTGACCATCCCTTCTAATTAATCAGGTTTTCCAGGTGTCGCTCATTCCTGCACTGACGGTGGTTAGGGCTTACCAACGTAAGTCGTTCCTGGTCTCACATGTGGCCTACTGAATAATAATATGCCGCCCCTCTCCCGCACAAGAAGATGAAGAGTACAGATATTATTATTATTATTATT
>NW_019421514.1:2839-4856 GCF_000390285.2 Anoplophora glabripennis
TATTATTATTTTATATATATATATATTTTGGTATATTGCAAATTACTTCACTTCACTATTATTTATCAATATTTAATAGCATTTTTCTCGTGTACGAGCTTTGTATACGAGCTCCTTGTTCTAATAATTCAAAACATTCATTTCCATGTTTAGTCTCGCAATGGTTTTGGTTTCAATTCAGTGGTTATGTCGACTGACCGCTCGATGATGCCAAACTGCAGGTGATTAATAATATGTAGAATTGCCTTGCCATTGTATGTCAGAATTTTGGGGGATTTTTCGCTATCTTTCTTTGGGTAGAGGGACCGTTTTTTTGCATTTCGACTGTGTGTGATCGTAGCCAACAAAAATCTGTGATTATTTAAATCCCCTTCAATTAGAATCAATTATTGTGAACAGATATAAAGAATTTAGAATTTAGTAGTAGCTAGAGCATTTGATGATACTGCGAAGAGGTTAATTGTTATTTTTTTACAATTTTTTAAGGACGATCGGGTGCTCCGAAATAATGCAGCCAATTTCATATTATTGAGATATATTATTTTTGCAATGCGAAATCAACTTCAGCGAATTATTCTCGAATTATCGATTTGTTTTTGTTTTTAATTAATGCCAAAAATTGGTATTTAACATAGAACATGAGAAATACTATGATGCATACCCTTACAATCGAATTACGGTTGAAAAATTGCAAATGGTAAGACGAAACAAATTTAAACATTTATCTGAGTCATTAATTAATAGATGAGAGAAAGAAAAAAGTAGGTTACCGCACATTTAACAGAGAAATAAATTATCAAACATAAAAAGTTCTGATTTGTCATGCGATCGAATAACGACAACAGCGCAATAGAGTATGAATGAGGATAGGTGGCGGAAAATTTAAATACTCGTTTCGATACACATATTAGTAATTAGAAATGGATTACATTCAACTTGTGTTTATTTATGTAATTCAATTTGGAATAATAAAATAAAATCGGAAATTTTCAAATGAAGTATGTTTTTTGAAATCTTGTTTTATTTATAAAGTACGATAATCTTTCAATACCAGTAGTAAAAAATAAAGCAGCATATAAACAATGAAACAGTTTACTTTGTATCGCAGCGCATATAACAATCTTATGCATTTTGATAAATTATAATATTTTTAATATCATTTTTCACTTTAAAATTAACATTTCAATAATTTCAGTATATTTTTTAGGATAATTTTGGCTGCAATAATATCGTATCACAGTATAATACTACATACATCAAATTGTAGTCCACTTTCATAAATGCAAACGCTTTAAACCCTGGTCTTACAACTAAACTATAACTAAATCATGTTTAAACTTTTCCATCGATTTGTTGAAGCCTTCGAACGGTGTGCGAAGGTTCTGGCTCCACAATCTTTTCTTCAACAGCTTTTTTTCCTACATTTACTATTTTCTGTTGCAATTCTCAAGCACTCATACTTTTTTTCGGTCACAAATTTTCCATTCTACCGACTTTGTTCTTCATCAGACATTTTAGAGCATAAAGCAATCAGCTATGCGAGAGATCACATAGCATAATGTATACCTATATACATGACAATGACTGCCAACTTTGAAATAATAAACTCAGTATACTCGTGCTCTGTTGCCAAGTTTCTGTTGCAATTCGTGGCATTTATTTATGCATGTTGGATAAAAAATAATAATAGAAAAATGGGAATATTACCTATAATTATAAGTATTTTATTCAATATCTACAAGCAAGTATCTTAATCTATTTACTTTCTAGTCATACAGAATATTTTTCTTTGCATTGACAGCAATGATTATTTAACACAGTAAGTATAGGGCCTCCCGCGTCCCGCTTCACCCCTCCTATGAAGTACCCCTCCTCATCCTTAAATAAAGTTACAACATAATGTTTAAATACAAACAAACCTCTGCAGAATTATTAATGTTTAGGTACTATTATTATCTGCCAATTATTTTTTGAGAGTAAATAAATATTGATTGAAATTTATTATTTTCTTATTATA
>NW_019421515.1:0-4923 GCF_000390285.2 Anoplophora glabripennis
AAAGGAACAATTTATTTATAGAAATAAAAAAAATAGTACTTATCCACAATCACCTTATAATCGGACTTTTATCCACACATATGAACCGTCTAAAGTAATACTTTGTCCACTAGTGGAATGAAGTAACTTTATTTCACTCGTAGAATAATGAAAAAATCATAGATCTATAATAAATCAAATTTAATTAATTTACATACTAACATTAACATTTACATTTATAGTAATAGACATTTCGTTTTCTGTTTTATCTCATTTAACCTTCTTTCTGTTAATAACAACCCTTGTAGCATTGTTGCCATCATTTTCGGAACACATAACATCTGCCGAAGTTTGTGAAGAATTTGCACAAGTTACGGATGCCTCCTCTTCTTGTAAGGAACAACTTTATTTTCCTTGGATTTTCCTTGCAATTAGACTAAGCAAATTAAATTTTTACTCGAAAAAAGTCCTATCCGCGAGATTATTGTAAAATTGTCTAAAGGAACATAATACAAGACATCTCTCGTCTCGTGAGTCAAAAACTTTTATTAGCTAACTTTTCTATTTAAACAAATAAGTGAGGAAAACAGTTTTTTCACTTTGCAGGGAAAACCATCAATTTTAGCGAAAAGTGACTCACAGACAGCTTATAGGGAGTAAAATTATCTACAAAATGAGACTGGTTAAATTAAAATCGGTTAATAAACAAAAAAGTTATTGCAAAAAAACAAGAAAAGTGCCCATTTTTTCATTTGTTTATAACTATCGCATTTATTGTTAAAATTTTATAAAACCTATGACAAGTTGAGGGTTTTGTCANACTAGCTACTTGCTTACTGACTTGCACTGACTTGCTTACTGCTTGCTTACTGGCAAAGCTAAAATTATTAAAAGAACAGTCCTATACAAAAATTTAACACGTGGTTTTATACTCTTTTTAAAATGCCTTACAAAATGCTTAAAATTTGAATACAACTAAATTAATATAAATGCATACCTTCTGCATGATGTTTGCTGCACAATTTTATCAGAAAATATGGAGAAATGTGCTCTATACGTATAGCGTGGAATCTTGCACGACAAAGGTTCGAGTTAAAATGTCGGAGAACTTCCTCCACCAAATTTTATAAGGTAACTGTATAACAGTAATACTAATTTTCATTTCCGCTCTGGCCTCGATTTATATGTATTTAAAATTCCGCGGTAAACGCATACTGTGATTACAAATCAATAATATGTTAATAGACTACATCTATGAATTATTATTTGACAAGTTGTTTTAACCTAAAATTTTAACTAGCAATTGAACTTTATTATATATTGCAAAAGGGGTTTATACCCACGGTTATCTAATTGGACTTGTTCTGAACTGGTGCATACAGAGTAAACCTACTTAAGTGATATGCAAACTATCTACAAGAAGTTTAATCAACAGGTTGGTTATACAACAAATTTATCTTATCTTACACATTCTCCTAATTACGTCTGTGGCATTATTACATCTGAACTTAACTTTTAGATTGATGCAAGCATTTTTGTATGATCTTTTGCAAGTAGACATGAAAATTAAACAAAATGATATAACAAGTGTGTATGTTATAACACATTTCACACCATTTGAGTATTTTCCGGAGAGAAAGTCAGGATACCCAAGCGGTTCGCCTCGAAGGGAATCCCGACACCTGTCGCATTAACAATAATATTTTTACAATATAATTCCAAAACTTCACAGATCCTTGGTTCTTTTAAAGTTCTAATCCGGAGGGGCTTTTAAACGTGTGAACATTCACTAATGTGGATACTTAGTGGGAGCGGAGCCTGAAAGCACGTTTGACGCTTCAAATGTCTGAAATCCTCTTGAAAACTAAATAATGCGTGTGGCGCGTAGCGCCGGAGCAAAGTTTCATAAACTCCCGCCAGGCTATAAACAGATTAAAGCTCGGAATAGGACCTGATGGAAAGGTATTACTCTTTAACGAGATTAGAGGTACTGAATCATCTCTAGACGAATAAAAGCCTAGGATTATGAATAGCAGCCGGGATGAACGAATAAAGGCTGAAATACGACATAGACGTATACTGTTCTTGTCAAGTTCTATTGTTTCAGGCTCACTGTAATACACTGAGTTAATAATATATGACACAAAAAACGGGCGGAAGATTGCTAAGCGAGAACTAGTTTCTCAACAAAAATCTCAGAATTGTTATTCATTCAGACGTATTTGTTTGAATATAATTTCTGTATGTCAATTCGTTACTTGTTTCTCTTGGTGCGATAGTCAAAATTGTATCCACAGTCACCTATAATACCTACTCGGACTTTTATCCACACACATGAACCGTCTAAAGTGATGCTTTATCCACTAGTGGAATAAAGTAACTTTAATTCACTACTAGAATAATGAAAAAATAATAAACCTATAATAAATCAAATTTAATTAATTTACTTATTAACATTAACATTTACATTTATGTAATAGACAATTCGTTTTTTGTTTTATCACATTTAACTTCCTTTCCGTTAATAACAACCCTTGTAGGGTAGGGCCATCATTTTCTGAACGCATAACATCTGCCGAAGTTTGTGAAGAATTTGCAAGTTATGGATATCTCTTCTTGTAAAGAACAGCTATACCATCCACCATGCCGTTTGATGGTTGTAAGATCAGCACCTTTATTGGCCAATAAAGTTGTTGAAGTGCGCCTCATACAATGGCCAATATATACTGGATTGGCGATATTCTGGAATGAAGCAACTATTGAGGGTACCTTCGCCGATGCGTTGATTCCAACAGGTTGAGAAATACATTGATGTATCTTAAAAAGAATCTGTCTTGTGTTAGGCGAATTTTGCGCAGGAAAATAGATTTTTTGCATATTTCAACAGCATTCACGCAAAATCCTTCTTCTATAATTGTAATTTTTCTTGAAATGCCGGTCTTGGCGTCAGATATTGAAACAAGTAGGTAACCTATCAAACTTTAGGTCAGAACTGGAGGAGAAATAGAGGATGTAGGCAGGCCCATAGTTTCATACGTCGATCTAACAAATCTAACACGAGATGGCTGCTGAGCCTTAGTCGAAGAGCCCTAAACCAAATGGTGGGGCTTCTGACAGGCCATTGCAGACTTAGGAGGCATTTAAGTTTAATAGGAGTTGCTCTATGCCCGAAATGTGGAGTAGGGGTGGATACCCCTATCCACCTTCGGGACATTGTGCAGCCTTTGGGAGGATAAGACACATAAAATCTGAAGAGTTGCACGGGGCGGATATGAGAGACGAAACAATTATTTATAAATTAATTGCCCGTTAAATATTTGATTATTTGATTTTATTTTTGCTTTGTTCTCTTTGTTTTGTTTTCTTTGCCCAATGCTGTGTATTTTACAGATTTTTCTTAAAGTGTCATGTAAACTATTTTAAAAAATATTTATTGGAATAAAGAATTTTCTGATTTCTATAAAGTGAAATTCCAAATGTAAAATATAACTCATACATAGGCAACCAGTATTACTAGCATGCTATCATGGAACACGCTCCGTTAAAGAGACGGTCGCCGCATAAGTCAATCAGCCAATAAAAAACAAATACGTCACGAAATACCTCAGTTTATCTTCGTTGAACCGTCATCTCTTTCTAACTCATTGCATTTCCCATAAGAAAATAAGAGGCAAATTCAAAATTGTCACTTTTCTTGTACCACGCTCCTTTTAACATAAAATAATAAATTTAATCAGTTATGATTATGGTTAATTAACAGGTAATTTGAGTCTAAAATGTTACCTTTATATACAAATTGAACCTTTACATTGAAATTTGGAAATAAAAGCATGAAATGTGAAATTGTCTTGAATACACATCACGATCGGTCACCATTTTTGACGTTTGGTTACATAATTATCCTAAAATTTGTGTTAATTTTATTACAGATATCTATTAATATCCATAAACTCTAATAAAATGAAGAGGGGAAGTGAATATATAAACAATTTAGACCTGTCGTAATATTCTCTTGGCTCCAAAATAAAAAGTTTATATGATGTTTTTATATCTGCTTTCGTCTTTAGTTAAATTTCAAATAACTTACCAAAGTACTTTATAATAGGCTGCAATATAATTTATTTTTGTATTTACCAACTAGTTTCAGAGTTGATGTTCCGAATTAAAAAATTCCTAAGTTTTTACAAGTAAACTATACAGTAGTTTTTAGCTTTAAAAGAGTTTTTGTCGGTGTTCGGAGTTAAATGGACTATGGAGGAATAAAAGGAAAGGAAGAAGAGGAAACGTTAATCGCACAGAACTTTTGACATAACATTTAATTTTAAGAAAAATTGTCAAGTTTACAAAAATATTAAAATCACATTTCGATAGATACTTAAAATTTCCAATCGCTTTTCTAACAATCACACCAATTTGTTATACAACAATAACAATAAATTTACTCCTTTTGAAGTGAATACAATCAGTTAAACTAGAAATTTAGCATTTAACCTGTTTTCTTTAAGTATTTTTCTTGATGATAAACTTAATAGCTCTGCTTGAAGATCGCGTTCAAAGTTTGAGTCTTCAAAATGTGTACTACAAATATGTCCAGTTATATGATTAAACAAATCGTCTTTTGCACCGTTCCACCCATATCTTCCTAAGTTTTTATCCTTAGGAAACACATTAAATAAAGTTTTTAAATTTTCTTGTTTAGCACTACAAAAATTATTATTGCAAATTGCAATACTACAACCTCACTCCTGGCATTTTTACGTGGTAAATTAATGGTTTATATTAAACACTACACCATCAACTTATTAAAAACTATTATCAATAACCACAGACCACCTAGACTGGCCGTATCTAATTCCAATGCACGGGTAACAGTGAATGCAAAATCCGGGGAAGTGGAGTGTGGAAGGCAATCTGATCGCGCGCATCTTTAAGCAGATCCGGATT
>NW_019421516.1:0-4863 GCF_000390285.2 Anoplophora glabripennis
AAATAATATAAAATAAAGACTAATTTTTTCTCGTATGTCGCAATTACTGTCAGTGAGCCACTTAGAACACTGGATTTCATTCTACGAAAGAGACGCAATTTTATTAATATAATTTCATTACTATGAAAAGTCCCGTTACTATGCCTTTGATAGAAGCAAACTTGAATATGCATCACTTGCTCGCTGTCCCAATTATGACATTTATATAAAATCCTAGAAAATATTCAAGGAAGATATTTGAAACTACTGTATTTTAAAAGTCATGGTGTTTATTCACCCATGGCGTGTAGTCTTCTTGACATTATATTTCGTCACTCATTGAAAAACGTGAAAATTTTTGTCAGATGTTCTTCATAAAATTGTGCACAGTAGTTTGTATTGTCCTTCTGCAATGGCTAAACCACAGACCACGTAGAGTGTATGTTTCCTATCGCAAAGCATGGGAACCGATGTAGTCAAATTGCGGGGAAGTGGAGTGTGCGAGGTAATCTGACCGCGCATACTTTGAACAGCTCCGGATTAAGCAATATTTTTACACTTATGACAAAAAAAGGTTCAATATTTACAATTATTTTTAATAGCCATCATGAAAATGAACACCAATTGTGACAAAAAACTAATTGTAAATAGCTGGTTGATAATATGAGTCTGTATATTTACATCAGTTGATAACGTGGCACTAAAAAACCTGTAGCCAACACTGGAAATAAGTGCATGTGAGATGGAGAATGCTGCGCGAAGGCGTCGAAATTGCATAAAATATTTTTATGTTATTACATACTTATCTAAAGATTGAAATTTCAGCACTATTGTGATCAGATCTAATATTACAATAGTCAACGATACACTGGCCCATGATTGCACAAATACCTAAAAACAATATATTTAATAAAATATTAACAGTGTTAACACAGCGAATGTCTAACAGCGGCTGAGAGCGCAAGGCTGGCTGGGCTGAGGTTGGGCCAAACAATGTATTTGTACAGGAAAATTCATGCCAACCACGAACAATTAATCTAGAGAATTCTCCTTTACATTTTATGTGTAGAATTCATAATAAGTATTGCACTGATCATAAATCATATTTTAAATATTAAATTTATTATTAGTTTCTGTTAGACTGGCTGTTTGTGTCTCATTATTGTTTTTTTTCAACATAGCATGCTATTCTATTTCTATTCTGCACACTTCTGTTCTGTATTTGGGTAAACCTGTAGAACAGTGTATAAATAAAATAAAATATAAGCAACTCATTCCTTTTCAACTGGTCTCTAATATTTTTTTGGACATACCACCAACGCAGCTGACACTTCTAGCGGAAAATGGTCTAATTGACAGTTAAGGACGCAAATTATGTGTGAAGCGAAAAGCAGGTGCATGTCTAAGCTATTAAGAAAATTATTACCGTCGAGCCATCGTATTAAGTGTCCCTGAACGTCTCCTTAGTTTTAATAAACTTTTATATAAAAGACCCGATATATTTTGAATAAAAATTGTTGCTGAACGTAGTGAGAAGTGACTTTTACATTTACTCATAATACTGTTACCAAAATTAATTGTCTCTCTTCCAAAGAAATAAAACGACAAAATTATGAATTTACTGTTTTTCCCTGAAGGCAAACAGGACGGAAGTGTGTTCTTTTTTTTAGATTAGACACAAATGATACCGCCCTCATTAGTTCGTATGTCACTTAATTACCAGCATTATGTCAACTTTTGAATGACTTCATTATTTATGTTCTGACGCCCCTGCGATGGATTACAAAGTTGCCTTAAGCTGAACAAAATAATTTCCGAAATTATATCAAAAGCCCATTGTTTTAAATTGGGCATGACTTTCGTTCCCCGGTGATATTACAAATTAGGTAATTGTGCGTGTTTGGTGGGAATATATGAACTGAAGTTTAATTAATTTATTTGGACAAACAGAACTTCTGTCACAGGAAACTATCTAAGCTATGTTGTCTAAAATGCATGCTACTTCTCAGTATATTTGGAAAGGGTGACAAAAGTAATGTCATTAAGTAAAATAAAAAACTTGCTTGGTTCGAGGATTTATATATTTTTTAAATTAAAATATTATTATATATAATTATTTGATGTGAAGCTATCGGGCTTTTGCATGGAAATAAAATACTACTAGAGAAAGATATATTGCACCATGTTATTTTTTAATTAGAATCTGTAAAAACTGTATGTGTTCTCGTGATTGTATATGACTTTTCATAGGCTAAGTCGAATTTGTCAGTCTTCTTACAATTCTTATATTATTTTCATGCAGTTGTTACAACAGATTGTGATAATATACTCTGTATCCAGGTGTAGTAGTAAGGAACGTTAACATAGACACCATACACTCCAGTCTGCCCACAATTTTTTCCCCAAATCACTAAGCCCGCTACACTGTATTGTCCAGTGGAACTGGGACACGACAAGGGTGAACCTCCATCTTGCTGTAACATGAATTAAATATAAATAATACTAATATTTATTAGACATTGATTTTTTTGAAAAATTTAAAGTTCAAGTGCTTGAAAGGCTTCTCTGAAGATGGTTTTCTTTTAATATCTTCGAAACGTTTAAAGACACATAAATGATTTGCACATCTACTAAACTCTTTGTGTCTTACCTTTTAAACCTGATTGGAAAAAATTTGAAATGTCANTTCTCAGTATATTTGGAAAGGGTGACAAAAGTAATGTCATTAAGTAAAATAAAAAACTTGCTTGGTTCGAGGATTTATATATTTTTTAAATTAAAATATTATTATATATAATTATTTGATGTGAAGCTATCGGGCTTTTGCATGGAAATAAAATACTACTAGAGAAAGATATATTGCACCATGTTATTTTTTAATTAGAATCTGTAAAAACTGTATGTGTTCTCGTGATTGTATATGACTTTTCATAGGCTAAGTCGAATTTGTCAGTCTTCTTACAATTCTTATATTATTTTCATGCAGTTGTTACAACAGATTGTGATAATATACTCTGTATCCAGGTGTAGTAGTAAGGAACGTTAACATAGACACCATACACTCCAGTCTGCCCACAATTTTTTCCCCAAATCACTAAGCCCGCTACACTGTATTGTCCAGTGGAACTGGGACACGACAAGGGTGAACCTCCATCTTGCTGTAACATGAATTAAATATAAATAATACTAATATTTATTAGACATTGATTTTTTTGAAAAATTTAAAGTTCAAGTGCTTGAAAGGCTTCTCTGAAGATGGTTTTCTTTTAATATCTTCGAAACGTTTAAAGACACATAAATGATTTGCACATCTACTAAACTCTTTGTGTCTTACCTTTTAAACCTGATTGGAAAAATTTGAAATGTCAAAGTTTTTTTACACAAAAATAGATTTTAGTTTTATGACCCCGAAATAAATAGTTTTTAAGTAAAAAAAACTAGTAAACTAGTAGGATATGTGCTAACGTTATGATTGTGTATTTTTTTTTGTCTTACTTGAAATATAATTTGATATCAATATTGATTTAGTATTGCAGTTTTATGTTTATTTATCACAATACTTTAAGTTGAGTGACTGAGATTAATTTAAAAAGTATAATGGTTACAAATGTTGAAATAGCTGATATGCAATTTGTTTATTGCCTTGCCAATGCGATGCAGACGTATTTATGAAGAAAATTCTCATTAGAAACACCAGTATTTCAATCAAATAAATAAATCAATCAAAAACTTGCTGAAAATGCAAATTTTGATAAACAAATTTTGTTTACTGAAGGGGTAAGTTTTTTTAGAAATTCAGTTTAAAGTACCCACAATAATCATTTATGGATTGAGCAGAATCCTAATGTTATTACTGAAAAACAGTACCAGTTTTCACTAAATGTATGTATGGATCTCGCAGGCGATCATCTCATAGGATCATTCCTTCTTCCTGGTACACTAGATTGACGTTTCCATCGTATTTTATTTTAGAAATTGAGCTGCCTATTTCGCTCGTGGGTTTTCTTCCGTTAATAAGAGGTCAGCTGGGGAATATTTAAATCAGGTTTATTTTGATAAATAAGTGGAGGTGGACCACGGTAATGGCCTCCTAGATCTCCCGATTTAAATGGGTTAAATTTTTTCTTATGGGGACACATCAATTTATTGATATATGTACTTACACACCAGCGATCGATCAGAAATTAGAATGATTTTATAAATATCATAATTGCCCTTTATAGTACGATGCGCAATGCGTAATGGTTGGTGAAGGTCAATTCCAACAATTTTGATAATTTTGTGTCAATGTTTTGATCCATAACACTTATTTCGCTGTTAAAATATAAAATTTGTTTTTAATTTAATTATTTTCGTTCTGTACAAACTTTAACTAAGTATTTATTATTATTATTATTACATCATTATATTATTATCTGAAAGTAATTTCAACGAATATATCATGAACAGTGAACAAAATGATATTACTCAAAAAAAAAAACAAGGCATTTCAATGAGATGACCGACCTTACGACCAATTTTTGTATAAAAAATTTTGAAATTTTAAATTTTGTTATTAAATTTTGAAGAAAACTCTCACAGTCCCTCCTTTTTAACCCACCTTTGATGATATTTGGTTATTAACTCTAATTGTAAATTGTAAAGCAGGTAATTTAGTACATGTGTAAAATTTTATTTATGTATCTTTAAACATTCAAACATATTAGAAGAAATTCATCTTCAGCGCAACTTTGAACATCAAACGTTCAAAACTAAGCATTTTAGGCCAAATGTTTATGTGAAGTTTCCTTCATAAAACCCATTTAAAATAACTACCAAGTTTTTTTATAGCTCCTAGTGTAACAATGACGTTGCAAGTTTTCTCGTCAGAAAAAAAACAAAAAA
>NW_019421517.1:0-4931 GCF_000390285.2 Anoplophora glabripennis
TTTTGCTGTGGATGTAAGAGAACGCAAGGAACCTGTCCTAAATTCGGTTTGTTTTCCTCTTAGGACCTTGTCCAATGCGTCTTTTATATCCTCCGGTTTCTAAGTAACGATTCCACACGCGATGGATGACAGAAGGGCTTACGTTAAAATCTCTTGCAACCTGTCGAACTTAGATGCCTCATTTTTTACAATATATGCTGAACTGTCAACATTGTTTACTATTTCAAGGCACAGCATATTTCTAAATTGAAATTTTGATTGTGTTTCACTTTATTTCTTGTAGTTTTTATTGTCTCAAGAATGATTATGTAAATTTGTTTTATTTTCGTAAATTTATTCGAACAAAATGTTAGTCTTTAAGATATGCATTATTAGATTTATATAGTATTACAAATAAAAAAGTTATTGAGATTTCAATAAATGTTCCTCTAATTATTTTAAGCAGTGTATATACAGGGTGTGACATTTAACACTCCCGCTGCCAATATTTCCGAAATGAGGAAATTTATTTTAGTTTCGGCAATTGGGGTTGTTAGGTCCCTCGAATAGCTTCAAGTTGTAGTTAGAACTGTTAGTTCAAATCTTTCTGTATAGATGGCGTGGTGATAGTAAAAAGTTTGTTGATCCTTGTTTGTTGAAATGCATTCCATCTGAAAGATCGTGAAATTTTGAGTAACGTTTGTAATGTAAAGCTTTTAATAATATTTAATATTTACTTGTTTTCGAGGTATGTCGACTTCAATATGCAATGTATGATATAACAGGAAAATCTATTATTTTGAAACATTGTTATAATGACTTTATTCACACCACATACTAACTAACAATAAATTATAAAAAACAAATGGTCAACTACAGAAAAAAAATTGTAAGGTCTATAATGTATTGTCTAGTTCTGTCATCATTTTTATAACCCGGAGCTGCTACACTTCTCCTATACTGACGATAACTTCGTCAGAGACCTGACGAGTCCTACGAATGCCGAAAGACGACGACAACTCATCAAGAACCGTACTAAACCGTCTCGAGTATTTCGAGCGGTTCGGATCGCAGCAGCATTCATTGAGAACGTCGTGCAAGACCAGTTCTCGCCGCAATTGAAAGAAAGATCCGATTCAGCTTCCTCCCCGAACCCGATCTGCCTCAGGCAACGGATAATGATATTGTGAATATGTACGGAGAGCAGAGGCAATAACAAGAGAGGATACGCTAAGAGAAATATTTGTTGGTGTTTACCATATTTTCTAGCCCATAAACGAAAATATACAGAGGCTAACAGAGACTGTCGAGACAAAACAAAAGTAAAATTCCTTCCAGTGGCGTCGGAACTAGAAGGGATCTGAAAGGGTTCAACTGTCAAAAAAGTTATGTGACGTCAGAAACAACTTTTGTGCTTGAAATACCGTTTCCTCTGTTTAAAAACTACAACAAACAAAGATACGTATTCTGGAGGAGGCTAAGCACAACAACGTTCCGGCATTGCTAACTTTCAATGGACATTTTTCTCGTTGTAAGGGCAAGTCGCATGGCGCCGCGTCGACTTCATGACGATGACTTATTTTATGTGATACAATGCCATCCTATAATTACACTCGGGTCGGTGAACCGTTCAATTTGAAACCTTTTTATCGCATTAATGAGAGCGAGATGCATGCGTCCGTGGGCTGTTGCATTCAATCGCACCACCAACTGCACTTGCGTCGGCTGGATGTGCACACACACATGCCCCGGCGATAATGGACGTAATCAGAAATCACTCCTCGATGGCGACCGCCTTATTGCCTTAATAATGTCCTCCATCGCCACGGCACGATGCTTACTTATGGAAGATGCGGGCCAAGGAAGCACCGAAACTTTAGATTTTTCTTGACGAAAATCCATTCCAATGCTGAATGAAGAGAATGAGTCCCTACTATTTCAGTTTAAAAATGCTTTCCTATCTTTCCTACTAGTTTCGGCAATTATGCCATCATCAGGGAAAAAGAAACTACGATATGCAAAAAACAAACCTATACAGGGTGACTCATAATTAGCAGCCAACCATGAACAGGCCGATTCTATGATCAAAACTAAGTAAAAAAGTTCATATGAATATGGGTCCGGAAATGCTTCCTAAGGGCACAGGGACCCATTGAAGAGACCCGATGGAAATCATTTTTTTTGCAATATCTCTCAATCGCGTTGTGATAAATGAATGAAATTTGGTATACACAGCTAAATTTTGATGAGCAATTTGATGGACTAATCCATTTATTTCCACAAGGTCCATTGGGGTGGGTACGGGGGGGCCCTTGGTACTTTGCGTGTGTAACTTTTTCATCTTTGACTTTTTAACAAATTGGACNTTATTGGTTTTAATGGTAATTCAATTGTGCAATATCTACAGGGCCGATTTCGATGAAAAAATTTCTGCAGTACTACCATATCATGAAGTACTTACTCAGAATCATACTTTTATTTTGTTGCTCTAAAGTCAAGGTCTGAAATAAATTAATAAAAAAACGATCTTTTTTTGCAATAATGCATATAAAAACTTTATTTTGAAGAGAATCTCAAAACGAAACATTTTCTCCTTTGACTATTTTCACTAATGTCAATATTCTCCGAGTTATATATGAAAGAATGGGAAAAAATGGGCCTTTTAAATAATTTTTTTTACATTTTCTTGGGCTAATAATTATGCACAACTTTTTCAGCGGGCGCATATCGCAGTTATTATTCTATATAATATTTAGAACTATTCCCAACAAAAACTAGCGTTACTATTAATTCAGGGATATGAGGAAAATAAATGACCTGGTGGTGACGGTTGAGTAACCAAGGATCTGTAAAGTTTTTCATAAAATTTGGGTGAATTTTAGTACAATATATGCAAAACCCACACACCATCAAGTGAGGTTTTTTAATAATTAACAATAAAAGGTCTAAAATAACCCAAAATATCACTTTTTGCCTACCAGAAAAAAACGATAACTTTTATTATAATGTGAAAGTAACCAACTAGTAGGGAATAAAACAACCTTTAAAATGACGGTTTTTAAAATCCGATACGATAATTTGTTGCTCGGGAAATTGCAAAAAACTGTCAAAATTCGATTATTACTAAATAAACAGTGAGTATTGCAAAAGCCTGCATACGACTTTTTTGTTAATGTTTAAACAAATTATTCAATTATTTAAACGTTAATTTATGAATAAGAAAATATAGAACCTATATCTATAATTTCCCATCAAAATAACTCCGAAAATGGTGATAATTTAGAATTTTTTTTAATTGCAATATTAATTTATTAAAAAATGATATTTAATCATTCCTATAATGTTCCATTACAAAAAATTACAAAAGATGTTGATATTTTGCAAAAAAATTTTTTGTTAATGTTTATACAAATTATTGGATTAATTTAAATTTTTATTTATTAACAAAATGCATGTTTGTGATGTACGGAAGAAGGTACCCCAAATTAAAAAAGACAACATCAAAATCGGTCAACAAGTTCCAGAGATATAACTTGCTCTATCAATTTGCTGGTGGATTTGTAGGTTCCCCCTCCACTGACTCACAGTCATCTTGTATCGAAGTCATTATTTGGAACATTCTCAGAGATGCTGTTACAAAGCTGTCGCCCTCAAAAATTTCACATAGAAATTTTAGCTCTTTATCTTCGAAATGGCACTTATTAGAGACTTCTAATTTCTAATTTAATTGTTTAATTTTGGCCCAAATTAAGTTAGAGCAACTTTTTTTTTTAAATTTGTGTAAAAATACCAGCTTTACGAATATGAAAAAATAATCTCTAAATATAATAGCAACAAATTTATTCTAATTGTTTATAAGACTTTTGTCTTATGATAGTGTTTTTGTGGTACGTTTTTGCAGTGGTAAAAAACAATTTTTTTGCAATAAAATAATTTCTTCCAATAAAAGAAGTCTTTCTCTTTCATATGACTCCGGCAGAATTAAAATATCTTGGTAATTTTGCGTGTCAAGTTAATGCAAAAATAATTCCTCTGGGATAAACATTTAGAATTTTGCAAAAACTATTGGATGAGTGGGTCTGAAATTTTAATCACATATTAAGTACTATAAAAGTTAACTATTTATGCAATATCAAAGTCGTAGGTTGACTTTTGCAAAACTTATTGTTTATTTAGTAATGATCGAATTTTGACAGCTTTTTGCAATTTCTCTAGCAACAAATTATCGTATCGGATTCCCTACAAGTTGGTTACTTTCACATTATAAAAAAATTATCGTTTTTATCTGATAGGCAAAAAAGTGATATTTTGGGTTATTTTAGACCTTTTATTGTTAATTATTAAAAAACCTCACCTGATGGTGTGTGGGTTTTGCACATATTATACTAAAATTCACCCAAACTTTATGAAAAACTTTACAGATCCTTTTGGCTACTCAATAGTCACCGCATTTTCCTCATATCCCTGGGCTACATCAAATATTATGAAAAAGGCATTTAAAAGTCAAAATTGATAAGTTTATCAAGTCTTTCAAATTAATATGACTGAAAAAAAACCCATTTCTGGGAAGAATCCTTTTTATTGTATTATATTAAATATTTGAAATTTTTTAAAATTATTTTTTTACTAATAATAAATGACGTTTCGGTTGTGACAGTTTAAAATTTTCCACCATCAAGAATAACTTTTTCTCGAAAAATCAACAATAAAATAGTTTACAAGAATGCGGCACTTTGGTATTCCATCAGGGGGCGTACTGTATACACGAACAGTAAATCAAACATTTTCAAATTATTGTAAAAGAAACAAAGTGAAACAACTACATTCATACACCAAAATCAATTTATATATATTTTTTTGTAGTTACACTTACAACGACAATTTTTGGAAAAGAACTTGCTGCATAACTAAATAAGTAATTTGTAATCGTTAAATACGAAAATATCAATATA
>NW_019421518.1:0-4863 GCF_000390285.2 Anoplophora glabripennis
TATTCTTTTGTTACTGGATTCGGAATTGAACGGAGGATCGTTTAATAAAGCCTGGGCTGGAGATACGCACCGGGATAATGAATATGGAACAGCTATGTATGAATTAACTTGGCAACATTTAATTTTAAACAGTAAAGAGTATGAGGGGAAAAATGTTTTCGGAAGGCAGCAGGGTGGTGTAAAGAAAGAGCGACATCCTACTCTAAAAGTTGAAATTGTCAACTTCGAAAAAATGTAACGTGCTTATTTTTATAAAACGTTCTAAAATTTGGAATACAAACTTTTTTTGGAATGCCTAGAAGAAAAACTTCAGTGAACATGACAACCATTCTTGAAATATCAATCTGGATTTATATTTCTATTGCAAAAAATTATAAATTAACATGGTGGATACGTTTCGATACTTACAATTAGAGATATAATATGATGAGTTCATCTAGGAAAGGTGTAGGGGTTATTGAGCAATGCAATTGACTATAACTTGGTCAACCAGGCACCAAATTGTTCATAACAGAGTGTGGGGAAAACCTACTTCAGAATCGGTAAATAAAGAAGTTGAGAAAAGGTGGCATCTGAAATGCGAGATGAGTTATCCCAATGAAATTTATTTTTCACTTAGGCGATATAGCTTATTTATTACTAGGAAACAACAATTAATAGGAAAACAACGTCATATCACTCAAACGCGAAATAAGCGAACCTAAATATTATCGCCCGCATTTTGACCCTATTTTGTACCCTTCTTTTCTGCAAGGGTAGAATAGTAAATGTGCTTTGTATAAATGAAGCAGGCAAATGAAAGTACAAAGTTTATTAACATTAATATTTGATATACAGGGTGTTTCTAAAATAGGGTTCCAAACTTCTGCTGCGTTTATAACTCATTAAAATAAGCCAAAAAGTTCCTATTAACATGTGCCCTAAAACGCACCCTTAGGAAGTTATATGCCCTTAAAAGGGCTCAAACAAAACTGGTTTTTTTTTGTTATTGACAAAACGGTCGCAAATAAATAGAAAAAAATNCAGTAATTATTTTAATTTTAATAACGAATTTTATTCACAAACTTACGGTCTCGGAATGGGAAATTGTTTATCACCTGTATGCGCGGATATTGTGATGCAGGAGGTACAGGACAAATGTCTTGAAAAACTAGATTTTACCCCTTTGTTTTTTAAAAGGTATGTAGATGACATTATTACGTCTGTACACAAAAATAATGTGTCCACTTTATTAGAAACATTCAATGGGTTCCATGAGAGATTAATTTTTACAATAGAATTGGAAGAAAAAAATAGGATATCATTTTTGGATGTATTACTGATAAAAGAAGATAATAAAATAAAAACAAATTGGTATCAGAAAACTACATACTCTGAACGACTTTTAAATTATTACTCGGCACATCCGCTATCAATGAAAATTAATATAATAAATAATTTGAAACATAGAGCTCTTAGTTTATCTCACGAGGATTATCACAAACAGAACATCAATTACATAAGGGAAATACTTATAAAAAATAATTACCCTCATAGCTTAATTAATAAAATAATAAATAATCGTAATGTAAAAACAAATAATGAATGTGCCAGGGACACCTTAAACAAATTTTACAAAATCCCTTATGTAAAAGGTCTCACAGAGAAGTTGGCAAATGTTTTTAGAAATGAAGAAAATATCAAGGTAGTACCCAAAAATGAAAATACTTTAAAAAAATATGTGTATACAAATCTTAAAACAAAAACACCAGCCGAACTTCAATCAAATGTTGTTTATAAGATACCTTGCAAAGATTGTGATAGGGTTTATATAGGTCAAACTGGTAGATATTTAGGAACCCGTATTCAGGAACATAAGAGAGATTGTATGAATATATCAAATCCAATAAAGCCAAAAAAAAGTAACAATACTGCACTTGCCGAACACTGTTATAGTAATTTACATCGTTTTGATTATGATTCAACGAAGATTATTGGCAAACAAAATAATATCAAAAAACGGTTATTAGATGAAATGATATGCATAAAAAAAGAAAAACACTCGGTAAATAAAAGATCGGATATTGAAACCCTCAGTAGATCATATTTTAACCTTATAGAGGAGATAAAAAGGTAATGTTTGTAAACTTTTTGTTTGGTTTTTGTTCACCCTTGGTCTCGTACGACAAAATAACTCTAATTTGATTTATATTTTAATACATGATCTTGATGTATGTGTACGCTATTCTCTACCTATATCTAGACTGTCCAAGATTGTTATATGACATACTATGTATAACGAGACTAGGAAAACACAGTGAAACACTTAAATCTGTAATGTGAGTAACATATAAACAATATACGTAGATTTAATTTTAATTTAAAATTTTCTTTTTCGCATGTTATGTACAGGTTGTTGGTTGTTGCGTTTCTTGTTCATTCACCATATTTTGTTATTTTATTATTTATTATATAAAAACATTTTGTTTGTGTAATTTTAATACTTTTCTTTTTAAATTTGTGACATATCAAAATTGTTAGTGTGTCTGTATTTGTAATTTTTTTTCATGTTTATATAGATATTACTGTATTCATTTTATTGTAATGTTTCAGACACACTTTTTAATATTTTAACGTTAAGTTTGTTATTTATAAATTGTGATGTAATTTTGAAATTATTAAATTTTATAGTGTCCTGAGGATGTCACGATAAGTGACGAAACGTCGACAATTGAGAAAATTTGGAGTTTTTTTTGAAATTTGGCCTCTAATTTTCCCACTATTGACAACAAACTGAACAAAGATGAGAATTTACAAGACTTGGCAATATAGTGTACTACATTGATCTTCTTTTCCCTTATGGACCCGTTAAATGAACAAACTGAAGTAGTAGCTACATATAGGTTCACCCCTATCCCCAGTTTAAGGATTCATTAATCCAGACATCAGCTTCGCCATAGAGGTTCCAATTTTAGGTGAACGTAGACTCTCATCAAGGTATCGTCAACACCACAGTATAATGAGCATGCACTATCAGCGAGTCAGAATACTTGCATTTATTGACAAGAAATATTATTCAACAGTGAAGTAATAGAAATCCAGAAAAACGACTTTTCTGTACAAATCAATTACCGGTTTTATGACTAGTAAAGTCCACCAAAGTTCAATAGAAGGCCGATTTTTCTTCAAAACACTCTCCATTCACTATTCTGCAGTTGCTAATTTCGTTTGTATCGCATTAGGTGTGACTCTCTTTTGGCTTCCAACCAGTACTGGTTTTCTTTCAATTGCTCAGTCAAAAGTTCTGAGTGCAAAGATCGTTTACATTTCAATTTATGAAAAATGTTAAACGTGGAAAGAGCGGTAAAAATGTAATTACTTCCTTTGAACTTTTACCCGATTTTTAATGAACTACCAGGATCATATCAACTTATTAAGTACTTCTTTTTCCGCTACTTACTAAAAGGATAATCATACCCTATTCCTGTCTTTAATGAAAAGGATACGGTAATATCATAGAATATTAAAGACATTTAACTCAAGGAGAACGAAGGCAATTATTCCTTGATTTTATCTGAATTAATTTAAATATAAATACAAATAAAAGACATGACAGTACCTCGGCCTCGGAGAAATAATTCCTTTGAACACGCATCAGCATCCTGCGTTAAAAAAAATGAGGAGATATGCAAGTAGCATTAAGACATTCCGACTGGCGTCGTTTTCAGATAATCAGGTAATCCACGCGGAGATGCATTGCGTTTAAACAGGATAATTAACAGGTAATTGATGAGCGGCAGTAAAAAAGACGTTATGAAGTTATGTAAATAAGCTATCTCTCATGTAGGTGTACCGCCGGGAGTATTATATCTGCATGTTAATAAATTACAAAATTAATGGCTTCGGTGATGAGTCCTGGCAAACACCGAATAAGTAGTAAGAGGCGATGTTATTTAGATCTTGGAAAGAGAAATATTAGATGTTTAATTGTAAATGAAGAAGCATTAAATCAGAGATTCAATCTTCTATTTAATAGTTTGAACTTAATGCAGTTTTATTAAAGTTAACTGACAAGAGCGCTTGATCGAAGTAATTTTTTTTATAGGTATAAGTGTCTAAATTGTATTGTTCTAATGGCATATCTTCATTACTTAAAAAACCATAAATTTGAAATATGGGGCTTCTGATATACACCTATAAATTGAGCCTAATTTTGAAATTCTTTTACTTCCGGTTTAACCGGAAACGACCGTAAATTTTTAGTTTAAATGACAATTAAAATTTGAATTCTACAAAAAATTCCCTTTTTCGTGAAGTATTACACTTTGTATTTAGTGAAATTGTATTGTTTTCAAAATTGGGACTGTACAAATCAAAATTGGGATTTTAGAAAATTATGAAAAGCATGTGCATTATTTTGGATTTAAATTTTAAAGTAGCAAAGATACATTTTCCAAAATTTGTATTTTCAAGATCTCTGTAAAAAATGATTTATATTTATTTTATTAGAGGTGAAATAATATAGAAAAACTGTTGACACCAGCTGGTTATATTGTGCATTTACGGTATAGTAATTGAAAAATTTATTCTGTTTTACTTGTTTGAGTTTCATTTGTAAATACTTAATAAATAAATTTCATATCTGTTGCACCCTGATACTACGGTAAACACACGTTTCTATTTGGTTTTGGTATGTAAAGTTATAATAAAAATTTTCTCCGAGTCTTCTACATCTTTAATAGTTAAACTGCATAATTCTCCACGCCGACATCCCTATTTAAACCAAATATTAATACCACTTTCATTAATAGGAACTTATCGTCTGGAGCCTCTTTTAAAATGTGTAATTTTGACGTTTTAAAAGGGTAAGTAGCTTTTTATATT
>NW_019421519.1:0-558 GCF_000390285.2 Anoplophora glabripennis
TGATCACAAAGAAAATTGAGAGAATTTTGAAACATTATTGATATACACGAGTATTGTAATTCTAGTAAATGTCTTCTAGAATTTTTAGTTTTTCATTAATAAATTCTACGGAGCATTATTTAATAGTGTTCATTGGTCTATTAAGGTAGACACAAGCAGTTTTCCTAAATCTAACATATTATTATGTAGTTTACTAACATCTAGTAAACCAGCTAAATTGAACAAATATACAAGTTTTTAACATAAAATAGTATTAAATTAGTTGTTGTGTACATTTACATAGTTATTGTCAAAATCTTAAATAAATATTGATAACGAGCGTTCAAATAAAAACGTGGTCGAAGTTGGCCCTGACACATTGGACGTAGGGCGTGGCTTATAGCGACCAACTTAACCTCATTTCTCAACGAGCTGTATAGCAGCTGTCAGTTTAAATAACAAAGCGGCGATACAGCGCTTTGACAGATGACGTTTAAGTTCATTTGCTATACGCTACGCCCTACGTCCAAATTTTCAGAACCAACTTGACCACGTTTTTATTTGAACGCTCGTTATAAT
>NW_019421519.1:2295-7276 GCF_000390285.2 Anoplophora glabripennis
GACATTTTTTATAAATCCTCAAATTTTTTCATAGTGGTGTTTTTCGTTTTCTATTTTTTTATTGATTGAAAAAAAAATAGAATTTTTTTTTCAAATTAACCGTATTTCACACCATTTTGAAAATTTTTGAAAATGTATAGAGAATCCCAAAATTGAAAAAATATATATGAAAGAAATAATTATAAGTGGTAAACATGAAAAAATTTCGATTTTTTTTTAGTCAAGAAAATTTTTTTGAAAAAAATAGCTTTTTTTAAAATAACCATAACTTTTTCAAAAATTAAGTTACCGGGATCTTTTTTTAATTTTTGTTTTTAAATGTATTTTTTGAAAAAAAAAAGATCAAAATTATCTGGATCTATCTTAACTGTTTTTTTTATCAATTTTCGAAGAAATACGAAAATTTCTCGATGATTACCATTTTCGAAAATTTTTTTTTCTTATAAAAAAACATTTTTTATAAATCCTCGAATTTTTTCAGTGGTATTTTTTCGTTTTCTACTTTTTTATTGATCGAAAAAAAATTTCAAATTTAGCTTATTTCACGTAAAATAATTTTGAAGATTTCTGAAAATGTATGTGTAGAATCCCAAAATTGAAAAAATTTATTCTATGCAGCGATTGATGACAATTTCAAAAAGTTAAAAGAAGATGGTTTAAAAATGATTTGAGGTCAAATGCCTTTTTCTAAGGCCCACTGTTCATCCAAAAATGGACCAAATAAAAACTTTTTTTTTCATTTTCTTTGTTTTTGGATGTATTTTTCGAAAAAAAATAATCAAAACCATCTATTTTTTTCAAAAAAAATAAAAAAATAGAAATTTTTTTCATGTTTACCACTTTCAATTATTTCTTTCATATATTTTTGGGATTCTATATACATTTTCAAAAATTTTCAAAATGGTGTGAAATAAGCTTTTGAAAAAAAAAAATTTCAATAAAAAAAAATAGAAAACGAAAAAACCACCGAAAAAATTTGAGGATTTATAAAAAATGTTAGTTTTTTATAAGAAAAAAATATATTTTTTCGAAAATGGTAATCGAGAAATTTTCGTTTTTATTCGAAAATTGAAAAAAAAAAACAGTAAAGATAGGTCCAGGTAATTTGAATCTATTTTTTTTTCAAAAAGTACATTTATAAACAAAAATTTTGAAAAAAACGTCCCGATAACTCCCGATAATTTTTGAAAAACATGGTTATTTAAAAAAAGCTATTGTTTTCAAAAATTCATCTTTTTTTGAGTTGGGTGAAAAAATCTGAAAAAATTCTCAGAGGTTTTTAGCCAATTCGAAAGTGGCGTGTAATGCCTCTTATACATGTAACTAAATCATATTTATTTTCCACGCGAATCACTTCGTCATCACAGTTTGTAGATAATCTAAATTACGTAAAAGTGCTTTGCAAAAAGAACAGCGCATGCTTTGCGCTATATGTCGATGCTCCCGAACGGTGTGCGGAGGTTCTGGTTCCACAATCTTCTCTTCAACAGCTTTTTTCTTGCTTTTTCTGTTCTAATTCTCAAGCATTGATACTTTCTTTTCTTCTTTTTCTACCGACTGTGTTCTTCTTCCGACATTTTATAGGTTAAAGCAATTAGGACTGCCAACAAAATAATAAACTTAGCTTGCTCGTGCGCTCTTGCCAAGTTTCTGTTGCAACGTTTGGCATTTATTTACGCATATTGTGTGAAAAATAATAATTGAGGGATCGAAATATACAGTGTGTCCAATTAAGTCGGCACTATATGGGATACTATTTTATTACTGGTTTTATGAAAAAAAGTTATTCTTGATAAAAAGTTCTACATGGCCTAAAGCCCACAAAGAAGTAATCAAATTTCAATTCTTTGCAGTCGTATACGAGGTTTGTCGAAAAATGTAAATTTTGCTCAAGAGTAACGTGCCTTTATTTTTTACAATATCGACAATAATTATTAAGAAAAGTTGATAATAGGAACCTACGGTCAGATATCCAAATCTGTTTTGCGAAAATAACAGGAAAAAAATGATTGTTGCAAAGTTCATATTTATTGTCAGTTTAATAGCAACTACTTGAAGAAAAGAACAAAATTAGAAAAGCGAAGAGTCACATAAAACAATAAATACATAATCTAAGAGAACAATTAACTAATAATTAAAAAATAAAATATGTCTTAAATGATATTTTCGAAATAGCTTCAATTTTCTTATAAACATAGTCTAAATCTACGATTAAAATTACGACTTACCATTACAATAATGTTTCTGTCTTTCTTTACTTCCTCGGTTGCTACAAAAACTCTTTGACGAAGCATTTTCACACTATCAATAACGTTGGAATAAACAATATTTTTTAGGTGAGCCCTTAAAAAATAGTCAATGGGTGTGAGATCAGGTGATCGCACAGGCCATTTGACAGGTTCATCATTCCCTCGACCTATCCATCTCCCAGGAAAATTTAAATTGACCCATCACCTAACAGCTAATGTATGTAGTGGCATCTCCTCAAGCAATATTGGGAGTTGCTCATTTAAAAATCTTAGATATTCCGCTGCACCGCGACGCCGAGGAAGAATAAACAGACCAATAAGGTCCTATTTTATAACCTACAATTTCTGTGTATCTTAAATAAAAATTCGAAATACTAATTTATAAAATCAAAAGTATCTCCCCAACAGTTGACTTTAACCATTTTCAGTATACCTTTTTTGTTAAAAAAAGTCCAATATTTCATATTTTGTTACTAAAAGTTTTGTACGAGGGCTGACAATACATATTTAATGCATAATATTGCCTGCAGAGGGCGCCTCGCAAGCAAAAGCCAAAAATTATTATTATATTATTTTTCCTATTCTGAAAAATCTTTTGCTAGAAAATTTGAAATATGTTAGACCAAAACTATAGAAATTACTAAGGAAAAACCATTTTCTATTTGTCACTTTGACACCCTGTATCTTTTTTATTCTGAATGTTGGCATACACCTAGGTTTGTTAAATCAACTTACTTTCACCTAAGGAATCTCTGGTATCATTTGTGCCCCTTCATTTAACTACACCCTGTAGATTCAATGAAACCATCAGATATATTTTATAAACCGGACTGAAATCTGAATAGTCGATGGAACAAAAACCTGGAACACCTGCCCTTTCCATATTCCACTCCGGAGAACTCCCTTAATGCTCTCCTGATTGACAAATAGCGATATTCATTATCGGCCCTCCTACGTTAGCATTTCTTGGAGTGACCATCAGCTAGATGGATGTCCCTGGGTCATAAGGGCGGGTAATGGGCTAAATTAGATTATGTAAGGGACAATGGCCAGACATCGGACGTCAATATTTCTCCGGAACGGCACCTATGAGGAATCCATTTGCTCGTATATTCGAATCAGCTTAATTGGCGCGGATATTGGACCAAATTGTGAAGAAAACTGGTCGTGGCAGTAACGGAATTAAAGGGGGGTATTTCCGGGTGCGCCAAATACGCACGGGAAGCATATATTTGTCTGTCAACGTTATTAAATCTTAATCATTCACAAAAACAAAAGCTGACATTTAGAAAAAATTATTCAGCTCTGTTGTTTTAAAATGACGTCAAATGGTACTGTACGAACTAAATGTCCGTAGTTGTCATAAATGATCATAGGCCACGTGACCAACATTGCATAGTTGGTATTATCAACTAAAAATTCCTGAACCTCAGTCGGCTGGTTAAAGGTATTATACAGGGTGTTTCTAAATAAGTGCGAAATATTTTAGGGGGTGGTTGCCGAAGTTATTTTGTGAAAAAAGCTCATATAAACGTAGATCGAAATATGCTTCGTTTCTGAGATACAGAGTGTTTAAATTTTAATTTTTTATTTATTTTTATTAATTTGAAAAACGCTTTGGAGGGACAAATGTGCATTTTTTGGGGTGATCTGAATATTTCTACTTGCACCAGTGGCGCTCGTGCGAGAATGCCACAACCTTTTTTAATAAAAAAAATGGTACGGCACTGACTTTTTCCCATTTTAATATTTTTTTAGAAATTCGCCATCAATTCTGAATGAAATTGGTCTCTTCAATTTTGTTCGTAGGATGCACCGTTTTTTGAGGAAAAAAATAAAACATATTTTATTGCAAGTTGTGTATTTTTAATTTCTATTGACACATTATCTAGTCGGTTTCTGTCAATATTTCTAAATAAAATACAACCATCAAATTTCGAGTTAATATCTTCAAAACTTTTTAAAATAATTAATAAAATAAAATAAAAAATTAAAAATTAAACACTGTATCTTGGAAACTAAGCATATTCCGACATACGTTTATATGAACTTTTTTTCACAAAATAACTTTGGCAACTACCCCCTATAATATTTCGCACTTATTTATAAACACCTTGTATATAATTAAATAAAATTGTTTTTGAAATTGATTAACGTGAACTATTGGTATTAGATTTAATACATACAATTTAGTACGAAACTTTAATAAGTTACGCTTATGAAAAATNTGTGAAAAAAGCTCATATAAACGTAGATCGAAATATGCTTCGTTTCTGAGATACAGAGTGTTTAAATTTTAATTTTTTATTTATTTTTATTAATTATTTCAGAGTTTTAAAGTTATTGAATCGAAATTTGAAAAACGCTTTGGAGGGACAAATGTGCATTTTTTGGGGTGATCTGAATATTTCTACTTGCACCAGTGGCGCTCGTACGAGAATGCCACAACCTTTTTTAATAAAAAAAATGGTACGGCACTGACTTTTTCCCATTTTAATATTTTTTTAGAAATTCACCATCAATTCTGAATGAAATTGGTCTCTTCAATTTTGTTCGTAGGATGCACCGTTTTTGAGGAAAAAAATAAAATATATTTTATTGCAAGTTGTGTATTTTTAATTTCTATTGAAACATTATCTAGTAGGTTTCTGTCAATATTTCTAAATAAAATACAACCATCAAATTTCGAGTTAATATCTTCAAAACTTTTTAAAATAATTAATAAAATAAAA